>NC_045437.1:173019251-173104782 GCF_002776525.5 Piliocolobus tephrosceles
CGCGGTGGCTCAAGCCTGTAATCCCAGCACTTTGGGAGGCCGAGACGGGTGGATCACGAGGTCAGGAGTTGGAGACCATCCTGGCTAACACGGTGAAACCCCATCTCTACTAAAAATACAAAAAACTAGCCGGGCGAGGTGGCGGGCGCCTGTAGTCCCAGCTACTCGGGAGGCTGAGGCAGGAGAATGGCGTAAACCCGGGAGGCGGAGCTTGCAGTGAGCTGAGATCTGGCCACTGCACTCCAGCCTGGGCGACAGAGCGAGACTCCGTCTCAAAAAAAAAAATAAATAAATAAAAAATAAAACAAGATACCGCTATGCACAGACACCAAGTTTTGGTGACGATGTGGAGTAACATGAACTCTCATTCATTGCTGGTGGGAATGCAAATGCTACAATTTCTCACAAACCTAAACATATTCTTACTATATGATACAGATATTATGCTCCTGGGCATTTAATCAAAGTAGTTGTAAACTTACGTCCATACAAAAACCTGCACACGCCGGGCGCGGTGGCTCAAGCCTGTAATCCCAGCACTTTGGGAGGCCGAGACGAGTGGATCACGAGGTCAGGAGATCGAGACCATCCTGGCTAACACGGTGAAACCCCGTCTCTACTAAAAAATACTAAAAAAAACTAGCCGGGCGAGGTGGCGGCGCCTGTAGTCCCAGCTTCTTGGGAGGCTGAGGCAGGAGAATGGCGGGAACCCGGGAGGCGGAGCTTGCAGTGAGCTGAGATCCGGCCACTGCACTCCAGCCCGGGCCACAGAGCGAGACTCCGTCTCAAAAAAAAAAAAAAAAAAAAAAAAAAAAACACCATAGAGATGGTAAAAAGATCAGTGGCTGCCGCGGCCTTGGGAGAAGAGAGGGAGAGATAATAGGTGGAGTAAAAGGGATTTTCAGGACAGTGAAACTATTTTGTATAATTTTGTAATAGCGGATCTGCGACATTAAATACTTGACAAAATCCCTGTGTGTTTAGAACATGAAGAGAGAGCCCTAATGTAAACTATGGTCTTCAGCTAGTAATAATGTAGAGTATTGGTTCACCATTGTAACAGGTGTCCCCACTAATGCAAGATGCTAATCATAGGGGGAACTGAGGGTGGGGAGAAGGGGGAAAAGTGTATGAAAATTGCACCTTCTGCTCAGTTTTTCTGATCCTGTGCTAACTGTGCTAAATAATGAAGTCTATTATAGAACACACATAAACACACACACACACACACACAATTTTTAAAAATGTCAGAACCCCAGGCTGGGAGCAGTGGCTCACGCCTGTAATCCCTACACTTCGGGAGGCCGAGGTGGGTGGATCACTTCGGGTCAGGAGTTTGAGACCAGCCTGGCCAACATGGGGAAACCCCATCTCTATTAAAAATACAAAAATTAACCGGGCATAGTGGCACATGTCTGTAATACTTGGGAGGCTGAGGCAGGAAAATTGCTTGAACTCGGGAGGCAGAGGTTGCCGTGAGCTGAGATCGCGCCACAGCACTCCAACCCGGGCAACAGAGCGAGCGTCGGTCTCCAAAAAAAGGCAGAACCCCAAAATGCTGAAGACCTACTTGTCTATTGCAGGAAATGTAGGAGTGGAGGGCAGGTGGAGAGAAAGAACTGTGGACTTGAACTAAACTTGAAGACCTGCCTTAGCGGTATTGGGGGACCAATATCTTAGCCTCTGACCTGGACACACCCAAGCTTTAGTCTTGACTCTATCCCATCCCTGCTGCACTACCATGGACATGCTTTGGAACCCCTCTCCCAGATTTAATTTCCTCCTTTTAAAAATAGTGATAAGGCCGGGCGCGGTGGCTCACGCCTGTAATCCCAGCACTTTGGGAGGCCCAGACCGGCGGATCACGAGGTCAGGAGATTGAGACTATCCTGGCTAACCCGGTGAAACTCCGTCTCTACTAAAAATAAAAAATAAAAAAAACTAGCCAGGCGAGGTGGCGGCGCCTGTAGTCCCAGCTACTCGGGAGGCTGAGGCAGGAGAATGGCGTAAACCCGGGAGGCGGAGCTTGCAGTGAGCTGAGATCAGGCCACTGCACTCCAGCCTGGGCCACAGAGCGAGACTCCCTCTCAAAAAAATAAAATAAAATAAAACAAAACAAAATAAAACAAATAAAAAATAAAAAAAATAAAAATAGTGATAATAAAAGCACTTTTCAAGGGTTTCTGTAAGAATCAAGTCAGACAACATATGTAAAGCAGGCAGCATATGTCTGACACATTATAGGATGTCGATATTTAAATACTATTATTAGTTATCTGGCCAAATCACTTAAGCATTTTAAACCTGTTGATACGTGAGAATAAAGGAAAATAAGTACACAAAGTACTATGTAAATTGCTTTATCTTGACTCCAGGCCACCATCTAGGTGATACTTCTGATTACTGCCCTGATAGTTTGTCTGTTAGAATCAGATGATACTCCTGACCTTGGGCCTCTTTATCAGCAGCACTTACAATTTACACTTTTGTCAGGAGGACTATTCCTTTCCATAATCAGCCAAGTCCTGCCAGTTTGTAAATGACTCGCTGGGAACAAGTTAGGTCCTTTTGCAAACTACATCAATCAACTCTTCCAGATCACACTGGTATTCACTAATAAAATATTCCCACAGTACACTAGAGTGTCTTTGTAGCTTGGGTCAGTTACCATCACATTTCATACTTATTCCTACAGAGTAAATAATTTGTATATTTGGAAAATACAGCATTATTTTATACCATTGATAATCAGTACTGAGTTAGAAAAGTCCCCTTTTCTACAAATGCATGCCCAGCTTTCTTCCATGTTACTTATTTTATTAAAATAAATTAAATCCAGGGCCGGGCACAGTGGTTCGCGCCTGTAATCCCAGCACTTTGGGAGGCCGAGGTGGGTGGATCACAAGGTCAGGAGTTCGAGACCGTCTTGGCCAACATGGTGAAGCCCCGTCTCTAATAAAATACAAAATTAGCCGAGCATGGTAGCGCATGCCTGTAATCCCAGCTACTTGGGAGGCTGAGGCAGGGGAATTGCTTGAACCCAGGAGGTGGAGGTTGCAGCGAGCTGAGATCGCACCACTGCATTCCAGCCTAGTGACAGAGCAAGACTCCATTTCAAAAAAATAAATAAATAAAAATAAAAAAATAAATTAAATTCAGAGTAATCATCTTGGTCTATAATCAAATTTGCCAGTTATCAACAACTTGTTATTTCTAAAAGAAAAATTCAAATAAAGTAAAATCTGATTTCAGAAACACCCAGGCTTAAGCACACAATTGCCATTAATTGCATAATCCGTGTGATTGATTTCCTGCCTCTAGTGAAATAGAAAGAATAGATTCATTAAAGGAGGAGGAGAACAAAGGGCAGGAAGGCCCATAAGGTTCAGAAAGGAGGACACTTTCAGGAAGAGAGAAACAAGGAATCTATAAAACAGGATTTGTTTAGGTTTTTAGTTTAGTTTTGTTTGGTTTCTGCTTTTGTTTTTTTGAGACAGTGTCTCCCTCTGTCTAAAAGGCTGCACTGCATCCTCTCTGGGTAGGCTGGAGTGCCATGGTGCGATCACAGCTCAGCCCAGCCTCCAACTCCTCGCTCAAGGGATCCTCCTGCCTCAGCCTCACAAGAAGCTGCGATTACAGGCACCATTATGCCTGGCTAATAAAATATGGTTGGCCGGGCGCGGTGGCTCAAGCCTGTAATCCCAGCACTTTGGGAGGCCGAGATGGGTGGATCACAAGGTCAGGAGATCGAGACCATCCTGGCTAACACGGTGAAACCTCGTCTCTACTAAAAAATACAAAAAACTAGCCGGGCGAGGTGGCGGCGCCTGTAGTCCCAGCTACTCTGGAGGCTGAGGCAGGAGAATGGCGGGAACCCGGGAGGCGGAGCTTGCAGTGAGCTGAGATCGGGCCACTGCACTCCAGCCTGGGCGACAGAGCGAGACTCCGCCTCAAAAATAAATAAATAAATAAATAAATAAATAAATAAATAAATAAATAAAATAAAAATAAAATATGGTTTTAAATCTAGCAATAGACCATAATATGTAGGTTTAATGACCATGTCCTATCGCCTTGGAACTACATATTTATAATGGTTGTTTAGAGGGAACTTCTGAGCCAAACAAACTTTATGGAAAAGATTTTTTGTATTAATGTGGCTGAATTTTTTGAGACAGATAACTAACCAACACAAATCAAATTAATTAAAACATTCTGATAAATACAAAGTTTGCTCTAAATAAAACTGAGAGGACTGACTGGTCTGTAATTACATCTGTGCTATTTTTAACCACGAAGTATCCTTTCTCCCAACCTTACCATAACCATGAAAATTCTCAATCCTTTAAAAAATATCTTTTATTTAGAAAATCATATGCTGTAGTTTTCTATTGGGATCAGCTTAGTCACTCCATCGAAAACAACTAATTAACTTCATATGTCACTGATTATAAATAGCATCCCAAACTAATCATTACCATCTACTTTCAAACTTGCAATCTTATTTCCTCTTCCATGACATGAAAGATTTCACTGGAAATGTATGAGCCTTATCATGGACTCTGAGTCATTTATCACCAAGAAGTATGGCTTATGTGATCAACCAGCCTGAATAAGCATTGTATTCATCACAGGAAGTAGGTACAGACTTTCATCCCTTTGACTTACCATTATCTAATGAGGCAAGAAAAAGACAAATTCTTCAAAAAGTAAAAATCTAGATAGAAATATTCCAAAGAAATATTCCAAATAACATTTCTTTTCTTTTTTTCTTTTTTTTTTTGAGACGGAGTCAGTCTCACTCTGTCGCCCAGGCTGGAGTACAGTGACCGGATCTCAGCTCACTGCAAGCTCCACCTCCCGGGTTTATGCCATTCTCCTGCCTCAGCCTCCCAAGTAGCTAGGACTACAGGTGCCCGCCACCTCGCCCGGCTAGTTTTTTGTATTTTTCAGTAGAGACGGGGTTTCACCGTGTTAGCCAGGATGGTCTTGATCTCCTGACCTCGTGATCCGCCCGTCTCGGCCTCCCAAAGTGCTGGGATTACAGGCTTGAGCCACCGTGCCCGGCCCCCAAATAACATTTCTTTATAATAAGATTTAGATCACATTATCTCTTTAAATGATTCTTATTGAGGACGGATGCGGTGGCTCACACTTGAAATCCCAGAATTTTTGGAGGCTAAGGCAGGCAGATTGCCTGAGGTCAGGAGCTCGAGACCAGCCTGGCCAACATGGAGAAATCCCGTCTGTACTAAAAATACAAAAATTAGCTGAGCCTGGTGGTGGGCATCTGTAATCCCAGCTATTCAGAAGGCTGGGGCAGGAGAATCACTCGAACCTGGGAGGCAGAGATGACATGAGCCAAGATCATGCCACTGGACTCCAGCGGGGTGACAGAGTGAGACTCTGTCTGAAAAAACATAAACAAAAAAGATTCTGACTGATGTATTCTGTAATATATGAATATTATATAAAACATTTGAAAACCGGCCGGGCACGGTGGCTCAAGCCTGTAATCCCAGCACTTTGGGAGGCCGAGACGGGTGGATCACAAGGTCAGGAGATCGAGACCATCCTGGCTAACACGGTGAAACCCCGTCTCTACTAAAAATACAAAAAACTAGCCGGGCGAGGTGGCGGCGCATGTAGTCCCAGCTACTCGGGAGGCTGAGGCAGGAGAATGGCGTAAACCTGGGAGGCAGAGCTTGCAGTGAGCTGAGATCCAGCCACTGCACTCCAGCCTGGGCGACAGAGCGAGACTCCATCTCAAAAAAAAAAAAAAAAAAAAAAAAAAAAAATGGAGCTGTATTAAAAACATTTGAAAACCAATGATAAAAATAAATTTATTCAAATTGTTAATCTATTTTCCTAAGGTAAGTGCAAAAATCGAGAGGACATTCCTAATGATTATACCTATCCATTGCCTTAAGAATTAAAACTATAAACAGTATTTAAGAACTAATATTGAGAGTTATATCTTAGCTTTTACCTAAGGCTACTCTTGGTACAGATGGACAAATGTACGTGCCATTGTCCCATTGTTTATCTTTTAAATATTAGAGCACACCATCCAGGATGATTTAATTGTTTTTGTTTGTTTTTTTTTTTTGAGACTCAGTCTCGCTCTGTTGCTCAGGTTGGAGTGCAGTGGCGCAATCTCGACTCACTGCAAGCTCTGCCTCCCAGGTTCACGCCATTCTCCTGACTCAGCCTTCCAAGTAGCTGGGAATACAGGCACCCGCCACCACGCCCAACTAATTTTTTGTATTTTTAGTAGAGACGGGTTTTCACTGTGTTAGCCAGGATGGTCTCGATCTCCTGACCTCGTGATCTGCCCGCCTCAGCCTCCCAAAGTGCTGGGATTACAGGCGTGAGCCACTGCATCCAGCGATTTAATTGTTATAGCCACCCTTCATGGACAAATGCTATGGCTACTGAACAGAAGAATCCAGTGAGTACCTTATGAAATAGTCTAAATAGAAAAATTGTGGGGAGAATAGGTTGGCTTCTAAAAGGAGAAGGAGGCCGGGCGTGGTGGCTCATGCCTGTAATCCCAGCACTTTGGGAGGCCCAGGTGGGCAGATCATGAGGTCGAGATTAAGGCCATCCTGGCCAACATGGTGAAATCGCCTCTCTACTAAAACTACAAAAATTAGCTGGGCATGGTGGCGCACACTTGTAGTCCCAGCTTCTCAGGAGGCTGAGGCAGGAGAATTGCTTGAACCCGGGAGGTGGAGGTTGCAGTGAGCCGAGATTGCGCCACTCTACTCCAGCGTGGCGACAGAGCAAGACTCCATCTCAATAAATAAATAAATATATAAATAAATAGAGAAGTAAATGAATGCAAGAAAGTAGAACCCAAAGTTCTGAAAATCTATAGACTCAGAGAAATAAAAAGGTCCATGAACCTAGTTGGATAAACAAAGCCCAAAGTCATAGTAAACAATAAAAGACAGGAAAGGAAAAAAATCTGGTTATAAAGTATTAAGCTAGCAAACAGAGTTATTTGGTCAAACCCAGATTTTTGCATCACAGCAGTTTCTCACTATATTGCCATGGAACTCCTGAAATTGAGTGCCTAATATATGTCAGGCCCTGGGGAATGGAGGCAATCAAGATAAAGTCCTTGCCCACATGGAATCTATATTCTAGTCATAAAAAACAGATAAGCAAAATAAATAAATAAATAATATGATTTCAGGAAATGAAATGTGCTATGAAGAAAATAAGACAAAGTAAAAGACAGAGTGATGGTAGGCAAACAGAATTGGAGGAGAGTAGAAAGGTCAAGCAGTATTTAAAAATAAACTTCCATCAACCATTCAGTGCTCCTTCCCAAAGGGGCATTCGAATGGCAAGGCCAGGGTTCCCCACCAGTGGTACATGAAACAATTCTAAATGGTTTATAGATACATTTTTAAAAATTTAAATAGTCACGTATATACTTTGTTGTTATCTCTTTTTACTAGCAAGATATACTATGTTTCTACTTAAGATAATAATAACAGGGCGGGGCACGGTGGCTCAAGCCTGTAATCCCAGCACTTTGGGAGGCCGAGACGGGCGGATCACGAGGTCAGGAGATCGAGACCATCCTGGCTAATATGGTGAAACCCCGTCTCTACTAAAAAATACAAAAAATGGCTGGGCACGGTGGCTCAAGCCTGTAATCCCAGCACTTTGGGAGGCCGAGACAGGCGGATCACGAGGTCAGGAGATCGAGACCATCCTGGCTAACACGGTGAAACCCTGTCTCTACTAAAATATACAAAAAACTAGCTGGGCGAGGTGGCGGCGCCTGTAGTCCCAGCTACTCGGGAGGCTGAGCCAGGAGAATGGCGTGAACCCGGGAGGCGGAGCTTGCAGTGAGCTGAGATCTGGCCACTGCACTCCAGCCTGGGCGACAGAGCGAAACTCCATCTCAAAAATAATAATAATAATAACAAAATGTTAATAAATTTACTTAAACACAAAACAGGGATTTAAAGAAAATTATTGAAAAAGTAATATGCAGGTAATATGCAGAAATGGGAAAATCATGAAGGTAGTGCAAGGGTGGCTGAATAAATCCATTGAGCTAATTGCATTAATTATAATTAATATCACCAAATTGGAATCTACTGCCAGGCTTGGTACCCCAAGAGGAATGCCTTCTCCTTCTTCAGTTCAAGAGAAAGATAAAGAAAATGTTGACATTCACCATTTGAAAGGAACTAATGCTATTTCATGGACACGAAAAATTCATTCAAAACTCATTGTACTCTCTTTAAAAGTTGCACAATTCAACTCAAATCTCACTTCCCTACTAAGCTGTTCATCCATACCTTCACTTCCACAGCTTTGCCTCGGACAACCATGGTCATTGTCTTATTCAACTAAACTGTAAGTTCTTCAAGGGCAGTGACCATATCTTACATTATTATATATTTATTTTATGCCTTGGCACAGTGTTAATCCTAGAATCGAGGTTAAATGAATATTTGCTAAGTGAACAAATTGATTAACATAATTTTATGTTTTTGAACTCTGTTTCAGGCCAAATAGAAGTGATTTTGCAAAGATGGGACAATATCCCTTATCGCTAATCAGTGTCACTTTTGGAAGAGCACTAATATAAGTGTGTCAGTGTTGTAAAAGAAAAAAAGAAGAACGAACAAAACTATGAATATTCTAGTTAAATGTTTTAGATGGGAATAGGCTCACAAGAAGCGAACTAGAAGTTGGTCAGCAGAAATGAACCCTCAACTGAGCCTTTAAAGAAAGTTTCAGCCAGCAGATAGAATATTGATACCTGAGGTCAGGCGATAGATAGTTTAAGAACACTCTTCATCCCAAAGGTCAACATGTTGCAATGGAGTGTCCCACTAAAATGAGCCTAATAACTGGTGGCAGATCCCCAATGATGGTGATAAAAATATTACCAACATATTTTCTAATAATCTTAAACTGACAGCAGGCAAGCTTTCTTCTAAGGCTTTTATATGCATAATTTAATTTAAGGCTCATAATAACCTTATGAGACAAGTACTGCTATGATCCCAATTTGTGGAAGCACAAAGAAATTAAATAACTTGCCAAGGTCAAATACCTGATGAGTAGAATAAATGGGATTTGAACCTAAGTCCTCTGGTCCACTGTCACCATACTAACCAGGACTTATCATAGGCAATTTACAGAGATTAAAAACTAAAGCACAGAGATTAACTTACCAGAACTTGGTACAAGGTAAGGCTTGGAAATAAGGCAGAAATCCACACATCAGATTCCCAAATGTTCCTCCAGATGTAAGTTAGAAACTAGCCCTGGAGTCTTAGACAAAGCTAATTAGGCATTGGTGAAGGTAAGACCACAATGACTGAGAACCACAGAGGTCTTAAGTCACATAGGCAATAAATGCTGAAAAAGTCACTTCAGGCACTTCAGGGACTACCAATAAGTGCTGCAACTTTCAGAAATAGAGTGTACAAACTTAAAACATTCAGCCAGCAGAATGAGTAAAGAAAATCAGGAGTTTCCTCATCAAAGTCAAGAATAGGATGCAAATTACTATAATCATTATCCTTAATTAACACTGTTTTGGAAGTATTAGCCAAAGCAAGTAGGCAAGAAAACAAAACAACAGCAAACAACAACAAAAAAAGAGGTATTCATATAAGAAGCAGGGAGATATAGAATTTGTCATGTTAAGAAACTGTATGATTATATACCAGATTTGAGTAGACTGAAGTCACCTGCAGCTACCTAATTTCAACATCTCATTTGTTTCTGACTCTACATTTGCAGAGTCTGAGTTGGTCCCTAACTGACCTGTACTAAAGCAGCCATGCACATGCTTTGTGATAACTAGGGGTGATCCCTGGTCTCCAGCCAGCCTAAATGAGAAGAACATGTTGTATGGTCAGTCTGTAATTTAAATGAAATATAATTACATCTGAAAAGACAGTCTGCCATTTGAGTAGCTCATTCATCAAAACAGTATTTGCTAAAAGCAATTCATCCTTTACCGTATCACCCAAAAGAAGTTTTCCTGTTTCACTATTTACTTTTAATTACAGACTTTAATATGCAAATGTAGAAACATGGGCAGCTTTATTAGTCACATTTCTAGCTCAACATTATTATATTCCTGAGTTTTATTCTAGTAATAATTCTAAAATTAGATTGCTTAATAACAATAATGAATGTGTCTTTCTTCTAAGTACAGCGTAGTAATCTTGAAATGATAGCAGGCTAAATTAAGAGTTGCAGAGCATTGTAAATTTTGAAGCTGCCCCCAAGCAATCACACCAAACAAATCTAATCTTTCTTCCTCAGGATGGGATATTCCTTCCTCTTGACCTAGACCTTCCTTTTCCAGGATGCTGATTTGCACTGATAGCAGCCAGTTTTATTGCCTTGAGCCGGCCAACAGAGGACTGTGGGTAGAAGCAAACTGACCTCTTTCTGCAGAGCATCCTGTACGTCAAACTATTGTACTCCACAGTGTTTGTGTGTGTGTATATATATGTGTGTGTATGTGTCTGGGACTTGGTGCATTGCCTGAGTTGAGAGAAAGCTTCTTTCATCCAACTACCCGCAGGTTACCAGCTGGAATAGCAGACAGAAGCCAAAAACTGAACTTAAGTCAGATCAAGAGAAGGAAAGAAAATGTTGGCACCCAGCTGGTTAAAAGAGAAGGGGAGAATAAACACCTTTTCATGGACTCTGGAAAGAAAAATATATTCAAAACTCACCATATGATTGAAATGGAAGGGTAACAGTAGATTATTTTCAAAGAAACCGCATTTCTGTTTGCATGTTACATGTATTGAGGCATATATGTTTACAAATAGAAATATATTCCAGTCTTCCCAGGTGTGAAAGAATGCATAAGGCAGACTTTGTGCATCTTCACAAGACAAAGTTGCTGTCAACATGAGAATCTTAATCCAATGCTCCCTGCTGAACCTGGCACAAAATCACAGCTGCATGAGATTTGGCTTCCTGCCTGATACTGAGAAAGGGAAGGGCTGAGCCTAGGAGAGGTCAGGGTCACTACAGATGGGGTTCCACATAATATACTCTTAAACTTGGAAGGTGAGCCTCCGCCTCTGTGGGAAAGTTCACGGAGATTTTGGAGAACTGCTGTGTAAGGTTTCACATTTAACAAAGCCTCTTCAGGCAGCAAGAGGCAATGATGACAGCAATCAACTTGGAGTCCAGGAATCTGAATCTGAGGCTGAGATCTACCGTTCAGTAGCCATTGGCTTTGGACAAGTTATGTTACCTTCTTGGGTGTATATTTCCTCCTATACGTGTAGCAGATGAGGAAGAATCCTGCCCTGTCTACCTCGATGGTTTTGTAAGGATTGCATGACAGGAAGTACCGAAAAATATTTTTCAAACAAGAAAACATTTTATAAACACAAAATGCTGCTGCTGCTACTGCTGCTGTTCTTTCTTCTTCTTGGTTTTTTTTTTTTTTTTTTTTTTTGAGACGGAGTCTTGCTCTGTCGCCCAGGCTGGAGTGCAGTGGCACAATCTCAGCTCACTACAAGCTCCGCCTCCCGGGTTCACGCCATTCTCCTGCCTCAGCCTCCCGAGTAGCTGGGACTACAGGCGCCCGCTACCACGCCCGGCTAATTTTTTGTATTTTTAGTAGAGACGGGGTTTCACCGTGTTAGCCAGGATGGTCTCGATCTCCTGACCTTGTGATCCACCCGTCTTGGCCTCCCAAAGTGCTGGGATTACAGGCGTGAGCCACCGCGCCTGGCTCTTCTTGTTGTTTTTACGAATTTACTAGCTTTCAAATTACTTTTCCTACACTTCCCATACTAAATATTTGTGAGTATATAATAGACATTTCAATTAGAACTTGTCAATGGACTAACGTAAGTATTTGGGAATTTTACCCTCTGCAAGGCGGGTGTATAAGGTTTAGCCTTGGAGCTTTCAATAACTAAATGTGTGACTTTGGCCATGATATAAATGAGAATTTTATAAAATGAGAATTTTATTTCTCTATAAAATGAGAATTTTAAATTAGATAATTTCTAGAGTAACTTCCAGTTGAAATATTCTCTGGTTTCTATCCACTCTTTGTCCACATCACCTCCAACCCTGTGAAACTTGCCCTTGCTCTCACTGTCACTTTGCTTCTGATCTAACAGCTCTCCATGTTGTGGTCTAGAACCATGCTTTCTTTTTCATTTTCTCTCTTGTGTCTGACCCAAGGCTTAGGTGTTAGTCAAAGGATATATTTACTGCAAGACGTATGAATCAAAACAATGATATATTAGCAAATTCTCCCCAGCAGGCAATGAAAATCCTTCCCTTTATGTGTGTAGAAAGGGTTGGAGTTCACAGAGGTGGGTTTAGACAGAGATCTGGGAAAATCTGGGAAATAAGAATGCTAGAGTATATTCTTTTTTTTTTTCTTTTTTTTTTGAGACAAGGCCTGGACTCGAACTCCTGAGCTCTATCTCAGGCTTTCAAAGTGCTGTGATTACAGGCTTGAGCCACTGCGCCTGGTCAACTCTTAGGTAAATATCTCATATAAATGTATTTATTGCTTTACGCCTTTCTGATTTTATCATACATAATAGAAAGAACATTAGCTTCCGTTATGATTCAGCCATTTTATCTGGGGAAAGTCATTCAACTAGTTCATCTAATACACATTATTTATTTAAAAATATATGCTGACCAATGCTCTAGTTAGTAAAGATATAATGGTAGCTACAAACAGCTGTCATTTGTGCCCTTGTGGAGCTTACAGTCTAAATGGAATTACAGTCTTCAACCAAAGAATCACACAAATAGGTATAAGTTTGTATCTGTGATAAGTACTACAAAAAAAAATAGCAGGGTGCTGTTGGGGCTCAGAAAACAATACCCCCAAATGAAGGGCTCAGCAGCAGCCTCAGAAGCAGAAATCTGACCTTCTTCTCCTGTTCTCCTGTCTCTCAGTCCCATTCTCCTCCAAGGCTGGCCATAGAAACTAGAATCCCTCTTCTCCAAGGTGGGTCATACAAACCAGAACCTCCTTTCCCAAAGCAGGCCAAAAACCTGAAACGTATTCCATGTAATAGAATCATTAATCAATCTGCCTCGTGTAAGTGATTTTTTTAGCAAAACTTTAGGTGTCCAAGGGCCTTGGCCCCCACAGTGCTAAAACAGTGACAAACACAGGGGAACTGGCCTGGTCAAGAGGTACCGGAAAACCTTATCTACAGACGTGGTGGCTGAACTGACACCGGAAAAGAAAGTAGGAGTCATCCAGGCAAAGAATAAACAGGGTGGCAGGAAGGACGTTCCAGTCAGAAGGAACAGCAAGTGCAAAGCCTTATTGCAGTTTAGTTAAGTAAACTAAGCCTGTCAGGGAGGTGGGGGTGAAAAGTGTAAGAAGACCACGTGAACTGAGGTGAGACAGGCAGACCGATTACACCTGGCTTTGTGGACTATGTTAAAGATTCTGGTCTTTCCCTGAAGAGCAGAGGAAAGTCACTCGAGTGTTATAAATTGATGGTAGTGTAACCAAATTTGCATTTTGACCAGATCCTTTGGCTGCTGAGTAAAGAATAAATTCAAGCCCTGTCGCAGTGGCTCACGCCTGTAATCCCAGCACTTTGGGAGGCTGAGGTGGGCGGATCACCTGAGGTCAGGAGTTCGAGACCAGCCTGACCCACATGGTGAAACTCCATCTCTACTGAAATACAAAAATTAGCCGGGCGTAGTGGCATGCGCCTGTAATCTTGGGAGGCTGAGGCTGGAGAGTCGCTCGAACCTGGGAGGCGGACGTTGCAGTCAGTAAGCCGAGATCGCGCCATTGCACTCCAGCCTGGCAACAGCGCAAGACTGTTTCAAAAAAAAAAAAAAAAAAAAAATACAAAAAGTAATCTGGTGTGCTGGCGGGCACATTTAATCCCAGCTACTCAGGAGGCTGAGGCAGGAGAATCGCTTGAACCCGAGAGGCAGAGGTCGCAGTGAGCCAAGATCACGCCATTGCACTCCAGCCTGGGCAACGAGAGCGAAACTCCATTTCAAATAATAATAATAATGAATTCAAGAAAGTCAAGGGTGGATTGCAAGAGACTAAGATCAGAGCTTAGGGCAGGTTCCCGTGTTGCCCAGTGCAAAATACTCACACACAATTTTGGATGAGTTGAGTCCTAGGCACTTTTGAGATCCAAATTAAGATATCAAGTAGGCAGGCAGTTGGATACATAAGTCTTAAGCTGAGAAGAGAAGTCAGGGCTGACCGTAAAATTTTGAGCTAGAATTTATAAATAAACTGTGAGACATGGCCCCGAATGAGATGATCTAATGAGAGAGTGAAGAGGAAGAATAACTAACCTCAGAGCTGCTGAGATTAGTTTCTTCATCTGTAAACTAGCAATTGGGGTAGCTGTTTCACAAAATTTTTGTAGCTGAGATGTAGAAGCACTCAACAAAAATTCCGATATTATTATTGTATTAATAGGAAAAAAATAAAAATTAACCAGTCAGAAAGCAATTTATAGTATGATCCATTTTTTAAAATCATTTTTAAAAAGTATCTTCAGGCATAAAAAGTAGACTGGGCTATACTTACAACTTACCAATAATTATTGTCAGATTCGAGCAATTTAAATTTCTCCTTTGTGTACAACGGTCATTTATAAATTTTCTGCATGAATATGATTCTTTATGTAGTGAAAAAATACAATGTTTTGCTTGTTCAATTATATGAAAGTACTTTTCCAAGGATTGAGCCAAAGATGATGAAATGAGCTGAAACAACAGCTTATAAGAATGGCCTGGGTTTAGCACACATGGTAGAGTGGCTTTGTTTGAAGCCAGTTTGTGTTTCCAGGTCACTGTCATAGAGACCCAAGAGATGAACTTCTGGGGATTGGACCAAAGAAATGTTTTGGTCTAATGTGACCTGTCTGGAATTGCATGGCACATGCAGCCTGAAAACCACTGGCCTTGCCAAAACTTTTTTATATCATTCTCCACAAAGAATCATCACAACACACAGGTCCTTAGAGGCGTGGAAAATCCATGCCCAATTGCCACACACGCACATACACACACACACACACACACACACACACACACACACACACACGTGTGCTGTTTTTACAGCAAAGGCTAAAATCTGCTCAATTCCTCCTAAATAATCTGTAAATTTGTGATAAGCTTCATCCTTATTTGCACGGTTAGGGTAAGAGTGCTGGCAGGAAATATGGCTCAGAGCTCTCAAGAACATGATGGCTGTCTCCCTTCTTGAGTTCCTGGCCTTCGGCATTAAGGCAGGAAAGGCCGGCGTGCTGCTGCATCAAGGATGCCTGGCTCATGGGGAGAGACGCTGTGCAGTGTGGTAGAAGGAGCTCAGTTCTGGAAGTCAGGAAACCTAGATCCTGGCCCCAACTTTGCACAGATCAGCTGAGCTGTGTGACACTGACCAAGTCCTGTGACCTCTCTTTGTTTTAGGATTTGTTTTTTTGTTTGGTTGGTTGTTTGTTTTCCATCTGTAAAATAAAAAACATTCCCCACAAAAGATCTCATGAAATGCACAGGCTGAATCTATATGATGACCAGAGCAGAAATACAACACATGAATTTGAATGTTTTTAAACAGGTTAACAGTGGCCCTCTACTAAAAATACTACCTCCCACACCACCTAAATCTCCACCTTCTAGCCATCCTCCTTCCAACCACCGCACCACCACTCCCAACAAAATCCCTTTCTCCACTTTCTGTATAACACTTACAACTATCAGAAATGATAGTCATTCCTGGAATACAGAGTGCAAGTCTCATCTTGGCTCACCTACTAACTAAACTTAACAAAATCTCTGTGAACCTCAGCATCCACATCCATAAAATAGAAAAAGCAATAGTACTTACCTCACAGCAATGGAATAGGCTTAAAAGTGGGGTGAGAAGGTCCGGGCACGGTGGCTCACACCTGTAATCCCAGCACTTTGGGAGGCCAAGGTGGGTGGGTCACCTGAGGTCAGGAGTTTGAGACAAGCCTGGCTAACATGGTGAAACCCTGTATCTACTAAAAACACAAAAATTAGCTGGTCGTGAAGCTGGGCATGGTGGCTCACACCTGTAATCCCAGCACTTTGGGAGGCTAAGGCAGGCAAATCACAAGATCAGGAGTTTGAGACCAGCCTGGCCAACATGGTGAAACCCCATCTCTACTAAAAATACAAAAAATTAGCTGGGCATAGTGGCAGGTGCCTGTAATCTCAGCTACTCGGGAGGCTGAGGCAGGAGAATAGCTTGAACCTGGGATATGGAGGTTGCAGTGAGCTGAGATCACTTCACTGCACTCCAGCCTGGGCAACAGAGTGAGATTCCATCTCAAAAACGAACAAACAAACAAACAAACAAAAAAATCAGCTGGTCGTAGTGGCAGGTGCCTGTAATCCCAGCTACTTGGGAGGATGAGACAGGAGAATCACTTGAACCCAAGAGGCGGAGGTTGCAGTGAGCCAGGATCATGCCATTGCACTCCAGCCTGGACGACAAGAGCAAAACTCTGTCTCAAAAAGAAAAAGTGGGGTAAGGAGATTTCTTAATGGAAAGGCATCAAGGATGGCAGATTATATGGTTTGGCTGTGTCCCCACCCAAATATCATCTTGAATTGTAGCTTCCACAACTCCCACGTGTCATGGGAGAGACCTTGTGGGAAGTAATTGAATCATGGGGGTAGGTCTTTCCTATGCTGTTCTCATGATAGTGAATAAGTCTCGTAGGACCTGATGGTTTTATAAAAGGGAGTTCCCGTGCACAAGCTCTCTCTTGACTGCCACCATGTAAGATATAGCTTTGTTCCTCATTCACCTTACACTGTGATTGTGAGGCCTCCCCAGCCATGTGGAACCGTGAGCCAATTAAACCTCTTTCCTTTATAAATTACCCAGTCTTGGGTAGATCTTTATTAGCAGCATGAAAACAGACTAATACAGCAGAATATGCCACTTCAAAATATGCCACATTTCCATAAGGATTATTTTGAATCATAGGCAATTGAGAAGAAGGAGACACAAGAAAAGCTCTCGGTGTACCCTGGTGTGCCTAAAAGTAGGATAGATTTGTAAAGGTGTCCTTCCTCCCCTCTCTCCTAAGAGGGATAGAAGTTAATCAGTTAATCACTGGTGACAACTCTAAACAGATGGCACCAATGAAATCTACATGACAAACCTTACTGAAAAGCTCTTCTCTACTATTAATTTTCTCACATATTTGCCTTCCCACAATTTTTTATTTTTTTATTTTTTTGAGATGGAGTCTTGCTCTGTTGCCTAGCCTGGAGTACAGTGATGCAATCTCAGCTCACTACAACCTCTGCCTCCCAGGTTCAAGCGATTCTCCTGCCTCAACCTCCTGAGCAGTTGGGATTACAGGTGCCCACCACCATGCCCCGGTAATTCTTATATTTTTAGTAGATATGGGGTTTCACCATGTTGGCCAGGATGGCCTCAAACCCCTGACCTCAGGTGATCCTCCCACCTTGGCCTCCCAAAGTGCTGGGATTACAGGCATGAGCCACTGCACGTGGCTGCCTTCCCACAATTTGCCTTTCTAGAAACTCAAAATCTTTTTCCTTTGTCTTGTTACTGCTGTAAAATATATTGTTATTTTGTGAAGATGCTATATATGTGCAAATTCTAACCACTTTTTTTTTTTTTTGGTAGAGACATGGTCTCTCTTGGTTCCCTAAACTGGTTTTTGGGTTTTTTGTTTGTTTGTTTGTTTTGTTTTTTTTTAAGATAGAGTCTTGCTCTGTCGCCCAGGCTGGAGTGCAGTGGCACGATATTGGCTCGCTGCAAGCTCCGCCTCCCAGGTTCACGCCATTCTCCTGCCTCAGCCTCCCGAGTAGCTGAGACTACAGGTGCCCGCCACCATGCCCAGCTAATTTTTTGTATTGTTGTTTTTTTTTTTTTTTTTTTTTTTGGTAGAGATGGGGTTTCACCATGTTAGCCAGGAAGGTCTCTATCTCCTGACCTTGTGATCCACCCACTTTGGCCTCCCAAAGTGCTGGGATTACAGGCGTGAGCCACCATGCCCGGCCCCTAAACTGGTTTTGAGCTCCTAGCCTCAAGCAGTTCTCCCACTGTGGCTTCCCAAAGTGCTGGGTTTACAGGCATGAGCTACTGTGCCTGGCCTCTCATCACTTTTTTACGTAATCATCCCTGAGTTCTCCCATATATAATGTGACGCATGTGTTTCTTAACAAACTTCAGTTTCTCTTGTTAATTAATTAATTATTTATTTATTTTTACTTATTTATTTTTTGAGAGGGAGTCTAGATCTGTCACCCAGGCTGGAGTGCAATGGCATGATCTCGGCTCACTGCAACCTCCAACTCCCGGGGGGTTCACCTCCATCTCACAGGTTCAAGCGATTCTCTTGCCTCAGCCTCCTGAGTAGCTGGGATTACAGGCGTCCCCCACCATGCCCGGCTAATTTTTGTATTTTTAGTAGAGACAGGGTTTCACCATGTTGGTCAGGCTGGTCTCGAACTCCTGACCTCGTGATCTGCCCTCCTCGGCCCCTCAAAGTGCTGGGATTATAGCAGTGAGCCACCGTGCCCAGCCAGTTTCTCCTGTTAATTAATTTTCTTTTTTTTCTTTTTTTTTTTTTTGAGACAGAGTCTCGCTCTGTCACCCAGGCTGGAGTGGAGTGCAGTGGCCGGATCTCAGTTCACTGCAAACTCTGCCTCCCGGGTTTACGCCGTTCTCCTGCCTCAGCCTCCCAAGTAGCTGGGACTATAGGCGCCCGCCACCTCGCCCAGCTAGTTTTTTGTATTTTTTTTTAAGTAGAGACGGGGTTTCACCGTGTTAGCCAGGATGGTCTCAATCTCCTGACTTTGTGATCCGCCCTTCTCGGCCTCCCAAAGTGCTGGAATTACAGGCTTGAGCCACCGCGCCCGGCCTGTTAATTTTCTTTTGTCAGTCTAGTTTACAGAATGCCAGCCTATGATGGGTTTTATATATATATATATATATATATGCCAGGCACAGTGACTCATGCTCATAATCCCAGCACTTTGGGAGGTGGAGATGGGCAGATCACTTGAAGCCATGAGTTCGAGACCAGCCTGGGCAACATGGTGAAACCCTGTCTCTACTAAAAATACAAAAACTAGCCGGGCATGATGGCACATGCTTGTAATCTTAGCTACTCAGGTGGCTGAAGCACGAGAATGGCTTGAATTCAGGAGGCGGAGGTTGCAGTGAGCCAAGATCACACCACTGCCCTCCAGCCAGGGTGACAGAGAGAGAATCTATCTCAAATTTTCTTAAAAAAGAAGCTGGGTGTGGTGGCTCATGCCTGTAATCCCAACATTTTGTGAGTCTGAGGTGGGTGGATCACTTGAGGTCAGGAGTTCGAGACCAGCCTGGCCAACATGGTGAAACTCCATCTCTACTAAAAATACAAAAAAATTTAGCTGGGTGTGGTGGTGTACACCTGTAATCCTACCTACTCAGGAGCCTGAGGCAGAAGAATTGCTTGAACCTTGGAGGCAGAGATTGCAGTGAGCCGAGATAGTGCCACTGCACTCCAGCCTGGGAGTCAGAACGAGATTCCATCAAGAAAGAGAGAGAGAGAGAGAGAGAGAAAGAAAGAAAGAAGGGAGGGAGGGAGGGAAGGAGGGAGGAAGAAAGGAAGGGGAGGAAGAAAGAGAAAATTTTTCCTCCTTTACAATCCAAATGTGAGCCGTTGTTCTATACAGATCCTTAGACACTCTACATTGTCGGAATGAGAAAGTCATGACAAGATAGAAATACACATCAGCTTTGACTTGAAGAGTCTTGAATGGGCACCACACTAAATGGGCTGCATGGCATTCTAGCCCTGTAAAAACTAACACTTTGCATGTCTTATTGGCACTTTCTAAGGAGCACTTTTCTTTTTTAAAGTGTGAGCATTTATCTGAATCTGTTATAAAACTATTCTTTGTGAAATTGGCTGGGATACTTTGTTTTCCTTCATAAATTTGCAAACATTCTTGATGTGTGTCTGAACTTGGCAAATAATTCATTTAAATACCAAATTATTGAAATTCTATTTTCATAGTGTAAATGTTATCATTTAAGATGGTTATAAGTAAGGATGCGTTCCCTGAGCACAGACCATGAACCCTGTAACTGAGCCACAGATCTTGTACATAGGATTCACCAAGTCCTTGTTCCATGATGTCTTCTGCAGCCTAAACCAGCCATTTGGCCCTTATGTGACAATTACATTATATGACATATTTCAAAGGGAAAACCTTGATCTGCAATTTTGTACCTATCAGAAATGTGAAACTTCAATCCTCAGAAAAAAATTAGGAAAGCAGACATTTGTGACTGGATCAATTGTTAAATAAGATTTTCTTTTTAAACATGATCAATATGAGGTGTCTTGGTTTCTGTTTTTGTTTTTCCAGATCAAAGAGCTCACTAAAAGTAACCTTTTGAGTAACTGAAAAAAAAAAAAAAAAAAAAAAAAGACATTTGTAAATTTGGCCTAAAACATATGTAGTTGAAAGCCCTTGACTTCTGGCCTTTGTTTTTACTCTTTTCCAAGAGAGCTTCAAAGTCAGAATCTGGTGGCTTTGGCAAAACCCCACTTTGAAGAGTGACGAGGAGGGAAGTCAATTAAAAACAGGTCGCAGGATGTTGCATTTCAACTAAAATGGCTGCTGATTTTTCTGTACTGGAATCTTTGAGCCATCAGTCTCAACTTCTTAATTGCAGTAAGATAATTAGCAGAAAATCATAACATCTCATCTTTCAGCAAAAGTTTTGGCTTGCAGTGATTCCTCCCCCAACCCTCTATTTTCTGACAAGCATAATTATTGGTAAAAGAGATCAAAGTAGCTACTTACAGGATACAGTCAGATTATACTCTTTAAACCCTCTAGTTGTCTGTGTGCCTGGGCCAAACAACCCTTGCTGTACTGCAAATGACCCTCCCAGGCTGCATGAAAGACGCATCAGGAGAAGGGAGATCAGAGGGCAACCATATGCAAAATGTTTCTTTGGAGACAGTAATTTAACACAATTGTAGGGGAAAATAGAATTTGTTTTATAAGCTGAAAACAACCAAACCAAGAAATATCAAGAAACCTCTCCCACTTTTCACCAAGCTGACTCAAATAAAAATGGGAATTCTTAATTAGAACCTGTTACTATTACCATTTGCTCTACTTGGACGTGACCCAGGGCCACTGAACTTGAACATTCTGTCAATGTTTTCAACAATCCCCGCTTCCCTTTGCTATCTGACGATGGCACGTTTACTAGCCACATGGGGTGCCCAGTTTTATGAGGTGTGGTTGGTCTCAAAGGGGTTTTCTTTGCTCTGTGCCTAGGATTCCAAGGCTTTCTTCACCCCCTCGTGATGTATGGACCCACCATTGGCAATAGATTCTATCAACCATGTCCAAGGTTTCACACAGGCTACTTTGTGCTTAGAGAGCCCTCTCTCTCAGCAGCAGGTAGGCTCCAAGCAGTGACAGACAGCCCACCGTGCAGAGCTAACAAGTGCCTCACAGACTGCACTGCAATGCCTGTGGGTCTCTGAGGAGGGTCCTTACTCTGGCAGGCAGTGCCTCTGAGGTCACAAGAGTTGGTGGGAACGCTCCCAGAGGGTAGGAAGGAGTGCCCCGGCTGGCTGTGGGAGTTCTATCCTTATGGCACAGCTTCTACCCAGATGCACGTCTCCCCCCAAGCGCCGGAGACCTCACACTGTTACAGCCAGACAGCTGCAACAGTGAGTCACAGAGCCTGGAAGCAAACATGGAAATGGAGATTTCCTCGTCTCTATTCAGTAGTCAGTAGCTCCCCTTCATCTTGAACCATTCAAAATGGAATGAAGAATGAGAATCAGTGTCACTGGAATTCCCTACATTGAGGATAATTTGATACTCTCTAATTTCTGGGTGCATTTTCTGGTTTCTGCATACTTCTCAGAACTCTTGATTTAAAATAAATCATCATCATATTCTCTCAAATAGAACCCCTAGAATGACTTTGGGGGAAGAGTTTGGAAGGCTAAGAAGTTCTACCTGAAGCCCCTGATCAAGAGCCTGATGAGATGTGACTTCTTTTTTTTTTTTTTTTTTTTCAGATGGATTCTCACTCTGTCACAACGCCCCCCTCCCAGGTTCAAGCAATTCTCCTGCCTCAGCCTCCCGAGGAGCTGAGATTACAGGCGCCTCCACCACTCCTGGCTAACTTTTTGTGTTTTTTGTAGAGATGGGGTTTCACCAAGTTGGCCAAGCTGGTCTCAAACTCCTCAGGTGATCCACCCACCTCAGCCTCCCAAAGTGTTGGGATTACTGGCATGAGCCACTGTGACTTCTTGTTCATAAGAAAAAAGTCGGGCCGGGTGCAGTGGCTCAAGCCTGTAATCCCAGCACTTTGGGAGGCCGAGACAGGCAGATCACAAGGTCAGGAGATCGAGACCATCCTGGCTAACACGGTGAAACCCCGTCTCTACTAAAGAATACAAAAAACTAGCCAAGCGAGGTGGCGGCGCCTGTAGTCCCAGCTACTCGGGAGGCTGAGGCAGGAGAATGGCGTAAACCCGGGAGGCGGAGCTTGCAGTGAGCTGAGATCCGGCCACTGCACTCCAGCCTGGGCGACAGAGCGAGACTCCGTGTCAAAAAATAAATAAATAAATAAAAAAGAAAAAGAAAAAAGTCCTCTACCTGACAAGAGAAAGAGACAATTGCCAAATTTAAGAACACATTGCACTGAGAGCAACAAAGAAATCCATAGATATTCTCCGAAGGAAAAGAAAAGAAAGTCTCGGACTTCCTCATAAGCAGGGGCAAACTATCATAACTAAAATATGGTCAGTAATCAAAATCAGAGACGTTTCATGTGACCCCGTTACCCTTTCACTCTCATTGCATGTGCCTTGGGTGCTGGTTCCTGGAGGCCTAAAGGCAACCATGCTGATTTTCCTTTAGATCTTTGTGAAATTAATTATGAAAGACACAAAGTAACACGGAACCAATGCTTACAAAGTCTTGTCACATAAAAAACAGAAAACAAAAATTCTGGTCATAAAATGACTACAATTAGATAAAATCATGTGAATGATTTGTTCATATTATTGTTTTTGTTTAAAATAATTGTTATTGGCTCCCTCAGCATTGTTATAATTTTGTTTGTTGTTACTCTCAATGGTGTCTTAAGTGTTAGTGTGTTTATTTCTCAGTTTTTGTTCATTTGTTTGTTTTGTTTTGTTTGTTTTTGGTTTTCTTTGAGGTGGAGTTTTGCTCTTCTCACCCAGGCTGGAGGCTCAGCTCACTGCAACGTCTGCCTCCCAGGTTCAAGGTATTCTCCTGACTTAACCTCCCGAGTAGCTGATATTATAGGCACCCGCCACCATGCCCGGCTAACTTTTTGGATTTTTAGTAGAGACGGGGTTTCACCATGTTGACCAGGCTAGTTTCGAACTCCTGACCTCAAGTGATCCACCTGCCTTGGCTTCCCAAAGTGCTCAGATTACAGGCATGAGCTATCACGCCTGGCCTCACATAAAACTTACGTTAAATACATTTGTTATGCTTTCCTCTTGTTAATCTACCTTTAGTTACAGGCACCACATCTATGACCCTAACAATAGGTGAGAAAAGAAATCTTTTCTCTACAACTCCAACAAACAGGAAATAAAGTGTTAGGCTCCAGAACACAATACCCCAAAGTATAGTAACCTTGTGTGCTGAATATTTTGAACTGGAGGAGAATGGAAGGGCCTCAGAAGCAAGGTCTTTGTGACCTTCTCCCATCCTCCTGTCTTTCACCCCTCTATCTCCCCTGAAAATAATTTATAGAAACCAGAATTCCTCTTCCCCAAAGCAGGTCACAGAAACTAGAACCCCTCTTTCCCAAAGAAAGCCATAAAGCCTAGAAAGGACATTCTTTGACTTTCTCCCTTCTCCTCTGAAGAGCCTAATGCGACAGGTGTCCTGTCTTATGTCCAGGAGGAAACGAATGCCACCCAGAGATGCCAAGAAGAATCTAAATAGGCCATTGTTTGGTTTCCCCTCTCAGTCTATTACCATTAATTAGATCATACCCATTTGTCCAATCACATTTCTACATAGATGTTCATTTCTCGTTCAACCTGAGCATAAAAATAGGCAGTTTTCCCTGGGTCTTTGGCTCTTCATTTCTGAAGTCACCCCTATCACATACAACTTTGATTAAACAGATTGGTTAAGCTTTTCTCTTGTTAACCTGTCTTTTGTTTTGTTATTGGAGTGTAGGCTACGATCCTTAACATGGGTGCAGACACGGTAACACCTTTCCGCCCCTATGTAAGTAAACAATTGTGGACCCCAAAGCATTTATCTTGCTTTTAGACTGAAAACAAATCATCAGAAAGAAAATAATTTATCAACAAAACCCAACTTGGAGGAAAAATGTAAAGCTTATCTTAACAGTCTTTTATGTAATGGTGGAGTATCCATGGGCAGAAATAGCTTTAAATTACTGATTGAGAAGTGCAGTGAGTGATTTAGTGTCTGTGTCTATTGAAACAGATTGGGTTGGTTTTAAATAACTATTTCCTAACTTCAAACTTTCTTTATGACATTCCTTTTCTCTTTTATCTTTGAACTCTCTGACAGCCAACTAATTCACACTCTTGCTTTCAGCTACACCAAATTCAGTGGCAAATGGATATGTAAATTTAGAGTTTAGAGAGACCTTAGAGATCATCCAGATTACTTGCTAAATAGTTGAGGGAACCAAAGCTCAGAAAGATCAAATGACCTGCTTGCCACAAATTACAATAATTATTGGCAAATCCAGTTCTACTACCAGTCCAGTGATCTTTCACCACATCCAGGACAGTCACAACAGGCCAAAAATGACAGAGAAACAGATAGATAGTAAACAGTTTCTAAAAATTAGCAATAAAAATAATAAATAGGATAACAAAGATCATCATTCATGCATAAAATATAGTTTCCAAAAAAGAAGATGGAGGTTAAAAACTATTTAGTTATTTTTCTTCATTTTATTTGCACTAAGGTTGACTATGCCCATTCTATTCTAGGCACTTCACATATACTCCTTAATTTAATTCCCATACTAATTTCAAAGGTTTTTCTTGTTTATTCTATAAAAATATAAAAAAGAAAAAAGTTCATAATCTTACTAGGCCAATAAACCATGTGGACATTTTAAAAATAAAAGTAACATACAGACCTGGCTAGGAAACCTAAATAACAGAGAAAAACATAAATTAAAAATGTTAACTTCCCTCCTCCTGCCCAACTTTCCATTCCTCTCCCTCAAGTTAACTTCTTTTTTTTTTTTTTTTTTTTTTTTTTTGAGGCGGAGTCTCGCTCTGTCGCCCGGACTGGAGTGCAGTGGCCGGATCTCAGCTCACTGCAAGCTCTGCCTCCCGGGTTTATGCCATTCTCCTGCCTCAGCCTCCGGAGTAGCTGGGACTACAGGCGCCCGCCACCTCGCCCGGCTAGTTTTTTTTTTTTTTTGTATTTTTAGTAGAGACGGGGTTTCACCGTGTTAGCCAGGATGGTCTCGATCTCCTGACCTCGTGATCCGCCCGTCTCGGCCTCCCAAAGTGCTGGGATTACAGGCTTGAGCCACCGCGCCCGGCCTCAAGTTAACTTCTAACTGTTTCTTATAATTCCTATCCCCCTCATTATTAAGCACATACGGGGATGCGTATCTCCTGATGTAAAATTATTTTACTTATTACACCAAAGGAAATCTGATATATACATTGTTCTACATCTTGCTTTTATCCACTTAATTTTTTTTATGTTTTTCTGCATTGGCACATATGCCTCTACCTATCTTAAAAGTTTGTGTAATACACCATACTGCAGACGTACTCTAATTCATTTAACCACTCCCCTATTCATAGTACGAAGGCTGTTTCTAGTTTTTTCTATTAGGTTAGCATTATTCATCTCATTTTACAAGTAGAGAAACCAGAGCTCAAGAATAAGCATATTAATTACTTGACATTCTCTGCTAAGAAGGCATCAGGGCTACCAACTAAATTCACATCTGTATGTCTTAAGCCCTTGATTTTTTCCTTTATTCTAAATATTTACCCAGACAACCCAAAGCACTTGATCTACTAATCAGACAGTAGAGTTTTTGGTCATTCCAACACCTCTTAGCTAGGAATTCTTTTTTTTCCCTCTATTGTGTTCATAGGAAATTGTCCAAAGTTATACTGTTAGAATGATCTAAGCAGTTACAAACAAGTTATTTGGGAAACACTCTGGTCATTTTTCTGTATTAAATTAAAATTGACCCAATTAAATAGGAGAGTTTCTCTTTTGGAACAATGGAGAAATGTGACTTCTTCTCCTCCCTTCTGGGTGAGGAAGAGTGGAGGGGATAAAAAGAGTCCACATTTCTTTCCACACTAGCAGAGAATGGAGACTGGTTCTCACAGCCACTAACTATGCAACTACGCAGGGAGGGGGTAAGAGGCCCGCATGGTAATGAAGAAAATGCTGGGACCTCAACTGCTTTGGTGATTTGGGGCCCCAAACTCACTAATTATATGGAAAGAAGGAGGAGATAGATTCTCTACTGTACAAGGAGGGGAAATGGCCACAATAGGGCCACACAAGTTAACCCAGCCTCCAATACAGGATAATTTCACACTTTCCCGCAGGGGGTTAATGACTTTGTGTGTGTGGCTGTCCCAGAGAATGAGTCCCCTCTTCCGGAAGCCTTTAACTCCTGTCAATAAGCCTTCCGTTGCTATGCAAAGGTATTGAGCCTCCTGAATAATTCCATGCAAGGTAAAGTGCCCTGCCTTCCGACCTTTTTGTAAAGTATTGTGCTGTTGCTTGTCCTTGCTACGGCAGGATATTTCACCTTCTTCTTGTAAATAGCTACCACTGTAGAAGGCTTGTCCGGCGATCACTCACAGCAAGGCCACCGAATGGCCAGCTGTACTGGGAGTTGCCCTAACATTCACTGGCCCTCCTGTTCACAGATCCTTGCCAAGCTCTCAGCCCTTCCATGCACACCAATAACACACTTGTCACAGTGCAACACTTGCACACCAAAAAAAGTCTGAGAAACTGGAGTAGGAGCTCAAGGTATAAGCACTATTCAAAGTAGTACTGCCTTCTAAGACCAGGTGGAAAGGGTAACAATTCCACAGATTACAGTGGTGGCATGATATTTTAACATATATTTCCCCAAATTGAAAAAATCCAGGCATTACGTGACTAGGTTGTTAAGCGAAGACTAAAGATTTGCTCAGTGTTATGGAAACACATCTTCTAAGAATCTAAGTGGTTTCTAACCTTCAATCCACCTGAAATAGTGGCTTCTCAAGTCAATTTGGATAGTTCCTCCCTCCCCGCTAGCTATAATAATTTTGCACAATGATTTATGGTTTTACAATAGCTTCACATATGTCATTTTATTTGATACTAAAAAAATGGTTTGTAACAGTCCTAACTTGTATTTATTTGACACTATTTTACATTGGAAAAACACAGCTCAGGATTTGTTCGAGTAGATGATCAGAGGCCATCCATCAGCTTTCTAATGTTTGCTCACCTACTTCCCAAACCTCTGGGAAAGTCTCGTATGCTGGTGCTATAAGAAAAAAACTGCTTACCTTCTCTTCCTGCTCTGGGATTAGCTCCCCACATGTAAGTACTGGAAAGAAGTGAGAAGATATTTTGCTTCAAACAGAGTTACATCCCTAAAGAGCTACAAATCCTTGTTTTATACAATCGGAGGCCCATCAGGGGTCTGAATAACACTCAAAAGCTGTTCTTGTTGAGAGCATCTACATTTGCCAAGAGCCCAAACGTGTAGACAGCAGACAACTGAACAGTGCCAAGGAGGATGTTGAGTGGAATGAGTGAACTGCAAACCTGGGACAAATAACACATTACTTGAGTAGAAAAGCTGAGAGTTTTAAAGACATATGGTCCTTGCTGTCAGATCTTTATGACTTATCCACTGGGGCTTTGCCTGTTTGTATGTGCAGTTTACTCATTGTCTTTCCATTTATATTTGGTTTATGTATAGTGGGCTTAACGCCTATGTATGTATATGGTTGGCAAATCTCCCTCTGGTGTGTCTGTTTTTATTCTTCAACCTAAAATACTTCTAAAGACCTTCCATTTTAAATTCCACACTAAAATCAGTGGCTAAATGAAAGCATCTTTTTAGCGATTGTCTGTCTCTGCTTTATGCTGGGGTTAACCCACTCCATGTTTTAAAATTGGACTTGGAAAATATGGTCCATAAAGTTGGGGAAGGAGAAGTATTCAGATGTACAGCCAGACACCTATTTCCAAAATAACACAGCAGTCTTTGCAAATGTCCCCAAATGGCCTCAGTAATCTAAATTGCAGATAAGAAAATCACTCTGGGTTATTAGAGAGGAAAGTTTTACCTTCAAGGTAAAAGGAAGATGATCTTTCAAGCTTAGAAATGCAACTAATAGATTCCATCTGCAAATTCAGCTCTCCAGAGAGGTCTCAGGAGCAGCCATTTTCCCCTGTCTGGGACCCAATACAGTTTTAGCTGGAGGGATAATTTGGAAGAGAAAAATAAACATTAGCATAACCAAGTAGATGATCCGAGTTCAGACATGTCTGCCCAGTACCCGAAACATTCTAAAAGTAAAAAAAAACAAAAAGAACAGTAGGGTGAGTTGGTAACTTTGTCATTTAATCCAAAGAGTCTAGTTGTCCATGTTTATCTTGTTACTAGTTATTCAGACTTCAAACATTTGAGAATGATTTTGATGTAGGAGGAGTTCAATCCAGTTTGTTCTCACGATAGAACTGCATTGTGCAATTTTAATTAAAAATGTAGGTTTCACAACCTCTGAATCACTTCACTCGATTTTTTCATTTTGTTTTTGCAGTTCCAACATATTTTCTAGGGATAGTATGTTGATCAGTCAAAGTCATGTATATTCCTTCACATTTAGAACTTACCCTTCATGCTAACATTACCTAATTAGACACTGCCTATGAATGAATATGCTATACATTCACTTAAAACATCACTAGGGAGTAATGAATCTTGTCTGCACAGAACAGGAAAGGTATCCGGGCTGTCTCGCCTTCAGCGTCTTACTGCCCCACTCTCTTGGGGCATTCAGGAAACCACTGTGTTGAGAAGGCATTCCTGGACAACAGAACTTACATTGTTCCACAGCTTCCAGAACCGGCTTTGGGTGTTGCTGCAAAATCTTCACCCTGTGTCTGCAACAGCTGCCTTCTCCTGACAATCACTTCCATATGCCCCATTTTAGAGCTAGGAGGAAAAGTACTTCGGGCTCAGTTTGGCCACACACATTGAAGAGGACCCCCTCACACTAAAGTGGCATTAAAAAATGTTTTATGGTATTTACTTAAAAGCTAGGTTTTCACAGAGGTCTTCAGTCTAGGCAAACCCTAATGTTTTTGTTAAAATAACAGTATTTTATAAGCAAAAGAGTTTTCCTGCTTTTTTGAAGAACTCAATAGGAGAATCCAGCCCTTTGGAGATAAACCTCCAGGTCCAAGGTGTGTCTTCAGCAAAGCCATGTTCTGCAACCCCTCTCTACCTGAAGAGGGAATCTGGCTTTAAGCTGGGGCAGACAGTCACCATAGGAGCTACTGGTTCCTAGAGAGCCAAAAACGCTGGTGCACAGCAGGTTTCACAAAAACATTCACAGCCACTGAGTACCTGATGCTACAGCACATTTGTTAGGAACATTAAGGCCTCTGTTCGGTTACCATCAAGGGCTTTTTCTAAGGTAAATCTGATCTACTATGGAACAAAGGAGATGCAAATGAGAAAGGGTGGCAAGTAGGTGGGTTTCTTTCTCGGCATCTCAGGGAAGTAAACTTCTGAGTGAGACATATCCTGTTTTGTTGTGTTTTGTTTCTGCATGTTCAGCAGACATCTCTAGGTGAATTTTTTTTTTTTTAGATGGAGTCTCACTGTGTTGCCCAGGCTGGAGGGCAGTGGCATGATCTTGGGTCACTGCAACCTCCGCCTCCTGGGTTCAAGTGATTCTCCTACCTCAGCCTCCTAAGTAGCTGGGACTAGAGGCATGCGTCACCATGCCCAGCTAATTTTTGTATTTTTTAGTAGAGACGGGGTTTCACCATATCGGCCAGACTGGTCTCAAACTCCTGACTTCGTGATCCGCGGGCCTCGGCCTCCCAAAGTGCTAGGATTACAAGCGTGAGCCACTGCACCCAGCCTTCTAGGTGAATTTTAAATGGGTGAATATAAGATGTTGGTTTACATGCACGTACGCTATTTTAAGCAAGCATAATTAATGAAAATACATGTGGACATTGAAAACAGTGTTATTTCATTTACAAAGCAATCTTTACTGCTTTACCACAACAGTGCTAAAAGTCCTGAAGGTGTGGTCTTTCTTTTTTTTTTTAGACGGAGTCTCGCTCTGTCGCCCAGGCTGGAGTGCAGTGGCCGGATCTCAGCTCACTACAAGCTCCGCCTCCCGGGTTCCCGCCATTCTCCTGCCTCAGCCTCCCGAGTAGCTGGGACTACAGGCGCCCGCCACCTCGCCCGGCTAGTTTTTTGTATTTTTAGTAGAGGCGGGGTTTCACCGTGTTAGCCAGGATAGTCTCGATCTCCTGACCTCATGATCCGCCCGTCTCGGCCTCCCAAAGTGCTGGGATTACAGGCTTGAGCCACTGTGCCCGGCCCGGTCTTTCTTATTATATTTAAAATTCACGGCCGGGCGCGGTGGCTCAAGCCTGTAATCCCAGCACTTTGGGAGGCCGAGACGGGCGGATCACGAGGTCAGGAGATCGAGACCATCCTGGCTAACACGGTCCGGGCGAGGTGGCGGCGCCTGTAGTCCCAGCTACTTGGGAGGCTGAGGCAGGAGAATGGCGGGAACCCGGGAGGCGGAGCTTGCAGTGAGCTGAGATCCGGCCACTGCACTCCAGTCTGGGCCACAGAGCAAGACTCCACCTCAAAAATAAAAAAAAATAAATAAAATAAAATAAAATTCACTTGGTTAACCAAAAGTGCCCCAATTTTTCCAAACCTAGTGTCCTAAGTTAGCTCTATCTACTTCAGAAAACATGTTTACTCTGTTTTTTTGTTTTTTTGAGACAAAGTCTCACTCTGTCACTTGGGCTGGAGTGCAGTGGTGCAATTATGGCTTACTGCAGCCTTGACCTCCTGGGTGAAAGCGATCCTCCCATTTCAGCCACCTGAGTAGCTGGGACTACAAGCACACGCCACCATGCCCAGCTAATGTTTTGTAGAAATGGGGTCTCACTCTGTTGCCCAGGCTGGTCTTGAACTCTTGGACCCAAGTGATCCTCCTGCCTTGTCCTTCCAAAGTGCTGGGATTACAGGAATGAGCCACTGCTCCTGGCCTACTCTCATTAACGCTGAGAAAGCTAAATGATTGCCTGAAGCACAGAATAATACTCAGTTTTAAGAATTAGTATCAAATGGCCAGCCACGGTGCCTCACCCCTGTAATCCCGGCACTTTGGGAGGCCGAGGCGGGCGGATCACGAGGTCAGGAGATGGAGACCATCCTGGTTGACACGTTGAAACCCCGTCTCTACTAAAAATACAAAAAATTAGCCGGCTTGGTCACACGCGCCTGTTGTCCCAGCTACTCGGGAGGCTGAGACAGGAGAATCACTTAAACCTGGGAGGCGGATGTTACAGTGAGCCACGCTTGTGCCACGGCACTTCAGCCTGGATGACAGAGTGAGACTCTGTCTCAAAAAAAAACAAAAAAGAATTAGTATCACAGTCATATGGACTTGGACCCTGCTCTATGCAGGGCTTCGTACTGGGCGCTGTGAACTCTACAGAGAGGGAAGGTGTGATTCACAGTTGCCTGACATAAGATAGTACTGAAGATTCCAAGTAAATGATTTTTCCCAAGATCATGAAGCAAATCAATTACAGTCTGGCTTTAAATCAAAGTCACTCTGCCCCATCACCTGTCAAACACTTCTTGAATTTTGACATCATTCTTCTTTACTCTGGTCCTTGGTTAGCCTTTACCCATAGCAAACCTTTCAACCTATGTGACAACCACAGGAAAAGTGAAATAGGTGAAGCCTAAATGTCTGCTAAGAGATAAGTAAAGGCACTGATGAAAAGGATAGACTAGCAAAAATTCAGTGAAATTATGAAATAATTTGTAAGTTCTCCTTTGAGTGCAGGGGAACTTTCAAGTAATGGTATACCTTTAGTGGAACCCAGTCATTTGCTATTTCTTGAAATGTTTGTAAAGGTCGGCTTGTTCCCTGAAACTGGACTGATTTTTAGGTGAAACTTAATGTGCCATATGATTTTACTTAAGATATTACTTTTCGGCCGGGCGCGGTGGCTCCAACCTGTAATCCCAGCACTTTGGGAGGCCGAGACGCATGGATCACGAGGTCAGGGGATCAAGACCATCCTGGCTAACACGGTGAACCCCATGTCTACTAAAAAATACAAAAAACTAGCCAGGCGAGGTGGCGGGTGCCTGTAGTCCCAGCTACTCGGGAGGCTGAGGCAGGAGAATGGCGTAAACCCAGGAGGCGGAGCTTGCAGTGAGCTGAGATCCGGCCACTGCACTCCAGCCTGGGCGACAGAGTGAGACTCCGTCTCAAAAAAAAAAAAAAAAAAAAAGATATTAATTTTCTACATCTATTAGGCAACTAAATAGAGAAAGACATGATTTAGGACCAAGGAGTGTTTTTTTTGTTTTTGTTTTTTTTCTTTTTCACCACTAAGTCATGACCTTAAACAAAAGAACTGAGTGAACTGTGATTTTAGATCATCTACTAAGGAGATACAGTAAGCCCCAAAGTCTAGTCAACCTGAATTTCCGTTTGAGGGGAAAAAATGAAACAAAACAATCCTAGGATTGTCATCTTCCTAGTTGCATCCTATTTAGAGAACCTCTCATGCCACAATGTCAAATGTCATTAGGTTTGACATACATAATTGCATTAAGCTACAGTGATGATCCCTAATGAGACACTGAATTTCCTCCCAAAAGATCAGTCACCAAAGCACATTTTCTTATGATGAATTAATTAATAAAATACAAGACTTCTTATGCAAAATATATGCCAGGAATTCCCAAGTGTGTTGATGCCCTAACTACTCTGAATAAAAAAGCTGAGGCTTAAGGATAATACAGTCATGAACACTGGGATTCCCACTGATGCAGACAATTTCACAAGCCTTCTCTTATAAAATAAGCAGGATGGGCCAGGCACGGTGGCTCACGCCTGTAATTCCAGCACTTTTGGAGGCCGAGGCAGGCGGATCATGAGGTTTGGAGATCGAGACCATCCTGGCTAACACGGTGAAACCCCGTCTCTACTAAAAATACAAAAAATTAGCCGGGCGAGGTGGCCGGCGCCTGTAGTCCCAGCCACTTGGGAGGCTGAGGCAGGAGAATGGCTCCAGTGAGCCAAGATTGCGCCACTGTACTCCAGCCTGAGCGACAGAGCGAGACTCCGTCAAGAAAGAAAGAAAGAAAGAAAGAAAAGAAAGAAAGAAAGAAAGAAAGAAAGAAAGAAAGAAAGAAAGAAAGAAAGAAAGAAAGAAAGAAAGAAAGAAAGAAAGAAAGAAAGAAAGAAGTGTGGGCTGTGCCATGACCAAGGTAAGCACAGGAGGGCCATTGTCAGGAGGGCTGTCCAATCTGACGTTGAAGAGGAGCCACTCTTCCTCCCCAGCATGTTCTGTAGTCTATCAAAGATGAACATTACTGTGTGGCTAAGGTTGACTGACTTCTTTGAAGATAGCAATTACCAACGGTTATTTTTATTTTTTTATTTTTATTTTATTTTATTTTTTTTTGAGACGGAGTCTCGCTCTGTCACCCAGGCTGGAGTGCTGTGGCCGGATCTCAGCTCACTGCAAGCTCCGCCTCCCGGGTTTACGCCATTCTCCTGCCTCAGCCTCCCGAGTAGCTGGGACTACAGGCGCCACCACCTCGCCCGGCTAGTTTTTTGTATTTTTAGTAGAGACGGGGTTTCACCGTGTTAGCCAGGATGGTCTGGATCTCCTGACCTCGTGATCCGCCCGTCTCGGCCTCCCAAAGTGCTGGGACTACAGGCTTGAGCCACCGCACCCGGCACCAACGGTTATTTTTAAAGAGCCAGATATACATAGATGCATATGTTTTTTTCATTAGAAAATACCTGCTCTGAATATACTCTGGTAAGACTGCAAAGGAGTTACACATGTAAGTCCCTATGAAACAAGATGAAAGGACAGCCTGAAATATTTATCAGCCACTGTCACCCCGGAGTAGAATTAGTCCCTATTTGTCCCAAAGTGCTCTGCAAAGTAATGATTTGGACCTTGGGAGAGAACTGATTATGCAAGTAAGAATTTAGCATCCATTAGGCACTCAGTGTCAACACGCCCAGCTTTGGACCAGGTTTTCTATTGTGAGAGGATCGTTGCCAGGACACCATGGTATGCCTCAGCCATGCAAAACAGTGTTTCAACTTCTTCTTTTTGTTTTTTTGAGATGGAGTCTTGCTCTGTGGCCCAAGCTGGAGTGCAGTGGTGTGATCTAAGCTCACTGCAACCTCCGCCTCCTGAGTTCAAGCAATTCTCCTGCCTCAGCCTCCTGAGTAGCTGGGATTACAGGCACCCACCACCACAACCAGCTAATTTTTTTTTTCTTTTTTTTTTGAGACGGAGTTTTGCTCTTGTTGCCCAGGCTGGAGTGCCATGGCACGATCTCAGCTCACCACAGTCTCCGCCTCCTGGGTCCAAGCGATTCTCCTGTCTCAGCCTCCCGAGTAGCTGGGATTACAGGCATGTGACACCACACCCACCTAATTTTGTATTTTTAGTAGAGACAGGGTTTTTCCATGTTGGTCAGACTGGTTTTGAACTCCCGACCTCAGGTGATCCACCCACCTCAGCCTCCCAAAGTGCTGTGATTACAGGCGTGAGCCACCGTGCCCGGCCACACCCAGCCAATTTTTTTTTTTTTTTTTTTTTTTTTTGTATTTTTAGTAGAGACAGGATTTCACCATATTGGCTAGGCTGGTCTCGAACTCCTGACCTTGTGATCCACCCGCCTCAGCCTCCCAAAGTGCTGGCATTACAGGCATGAGCCACTGGGCCTGGCCAAAAGAGTTCCAACTTTAAAGCAAAAGCCTGTGGACGGAAGTGTCTGCCTAGACTCTTGTTCTCATATCATCCTTTTGGCACCAAAGAAAATTTTGTAGTAGAAATTCTGGTGTCTGGCTATCAGACGTGGTTAAGTTATACAGCAGAACTAGGGAAGCCCCCGAAATTACCCAATTCTTTGGAGAATCTTATCTCCTAAATGAACAGGGCTCAGGCCACAGGAGTCCTCTTGCAGCATTTAGTGATGTCAACACTGGATGCAAACCCAACACCAGGAACCCACAGCTCTTTGCTTCAGAGATGAGTAATACTGGCTGAGTCATTGTTTCTTTCTGCCTTTTCAATGCTCTCTCCAAAAAGTATCTCGTAATAGACAATCTCAGAGCTCCCTGTTTACTGTAATACTTTTGATGTAATAATGCTGGTGGTGAGCAATCTCCTGTAGTATTCCATGACAGTCACACTTACTGTGCTGTCTTAACCTTGATTAATGTTATTATTTGTACACCATAAAGGTACATTTTATTTTTCTATTATCTCTTATATTTAGAGTGGGAGGCATTGTTCTGTCATCCTTGTTTTATTTTAAGAAATTGAGCCATAAGGAGGTTAAGCCATTTCTTAAAATTCATGTAGCTTGTGAACTTTGAGCCTGTGCTTCCTGTTCATCAAGTCACATTATCTGAATTTAAAATTGGCTGCGTTTTAAGTAAAGAAAACTGAAATTTAGAAAAAAAGAAGAAAGAAAGAAAGAAAAAAGCCATCCAGAGAAGCAGTGCACCGTGGTAGTAATGCGCTAATGTGCTGATGGAGTTCAGGACAAGTTGCCCCAGAGTACGGCACCTGGGCATTTGAGAAAACAGCAGAAGCAGGACGGTCCCCTCACCTTCTCCTGCTCTTCTCCCCTAAAGCAGGTCCTAAAACCTAGGAGGAATTTTCTGACCCTCCTTTGAAGCAGATCACAAGACCCTCATGTGAACTGTGCCCTCCCAATCCTGGTTGGAAAGAACATCCTTATTTCTGAAGAAAAAGGGTCACAGAGAAGAATCTGAACAAACAGGATGTGCTAAGTACCCTCCCACACACAGTTTATTACCATCAAATCATACTTTTTTTTTTACCCAATCATACCACTTCATAACTACCCACTTCTTCATCAAATCTAGCGTAAAAATACACCAGCTTCCTCATTTCTTCAGGCCTTCAAGTCCTTTAAAGTCTCCTGTGTCATATTAAACTTACAATAAATAGTGTGTGTATGTTTTCCACTCATTAATTTATCTTTTGTTACAGGGGCCTCAGCCATGAACCTAGTGATGGATGAGAAAAATATATTTTCTTCCCCCACAGTGCATACAGGCTTTGGATTCTGAGTCATTCAGTCAACAAATGTTTATTGACCACGGGCTGTGTGCCAGGCATGCAGTAAAGAAGGGAGAAAGACGCTTGCTGTCATGGGTTCCATACACTTGAGTCGGGGGTTAGAAATGGGGAGAAACAGACAGACTGAAACACAGTATAAACACATAGAAAGAGAGAAAGAAGGAATGAATGCCAGATCGCCATAAAGACAATGCTGGGCACCGCTGTGGTGTGGTGTGATGGAGAATGACCTAGTGGTTGCCCTCTGAGGGGGCTCACCACAAACTGAGCCCTGAAGGAAAGCTCTGATTTTCTATCTTATCTTGACAAACACTTTGAAATTCAAAGGCCGTTAAACTCTGATTTTAAAATTGACCTGTTTATAATTTATTTGTGTCAGCCACAGTCATAACAAGGAGATAGGGGTGTGGGGTGGGGGTACAGGGGAAAATGTTCTTTTTTTTTTTTTTTTTTGAGATGGAGTCTGGCTCTGTCGTCGCCCAGGCTGGAGTGCAGTGGCCGGATCTCAGCTCACTGCAAGCTCCGCCTCCCGGGTTTACGCCATCCTCCTGCCTCAGCCTCCCGAGTAGCTGGGACTACAGGCGCCGCCATCTCGCCCGGCTAGTTTTTTGTATTTTTAGTAGAGACGGGGTTTCACCGTGTTAGCCAGGATGGTCTCGATCTCCTGACCTCGTGATCCGCCCGTCTCGGCCTCCCAAAGTGCTGGGATGACAGGCTTGAGCCACCGCGCCCGGCCCAGGGGAAAATGTTCTAAGCAAAGGGAGCAGCAAGTGTAGCAGAGGGGACCTGAGCTCCGGACTCAGCTCTAACTCTCTCTGATTGAGTGACTTCAAGCAAGTTACCAACATACCTAGGTCCCTTGTGAAAGGCCCTTTAAAAGAGAGACAGTTTCTAACTCACAGGAACTTACGTAAATTAAATGACACCAGCACATAGTAATTACTCATATAAGGTAGTTGATTTCCTATGTTATCTTGATAAACATTTAGATTTAAGATTCAAAGACCATTAAACTCTGATTTAGAAATTGTCCTATGTCTTATTTATTTATTTTCCTGAGCAGGGGGCAGCTATAAGAGCAGCAGGAAATGTGAAATCAGAGATGACCCAGGTTATGAGTTCTTAGAAATCAGGGCTAAATTTATTTATAGGAGGAAACAAACAAGATGCCATTCTTTTGGGGACAAGGGTGACTTCTCCATGAGATGCAGTACCATAGTGCCTAGGACCCATGATCCTTTGCAGAAAAGGGGAGTTCCACAAAAATGTTCCAATTTTTTTAAGATGAGCAGAAAATTTAAAAAAAGAATTCTTAGGTATATTTTAATATAAAACATCATAGGTTTGTCTTTATAGCAGCACAATAGTAAACTTTAATTTTTAATGTTACCTTATGGAAACAAGGCCTCCAAAGTCAAAGTCCCTAGGCCTTAAAACTCCAGATCCCAGCTGACTAGGGGAAGAGAATGTTCCTTTACTGCTCCTGATCTCCTCGCCTCCATCCGTGCCTGGGGCTTCTTTCACCTGCTCTGCTGCCCACCTTCTTCCTTAGCCATCTTGCCTTATATTCCTGCCTATCCCCAGCCCCTGCTTTATTTTAGATCACCCAACCCAGATTTTTATGCAATTTCCCATTTCCCACAGCTTAGATTTGGTAAGAAAATCCTCTAGAGATGGTATGGCCACAGCAGGCCAGCCCGGCCCAGAGGCACTTAAACATGGGGAGCAAAGAGCATGCAGAGCTCTGTGCTTCAGGCCACATCATTTTCACGGGGAATCCCACAGGCCTGATCCTTTGGCAGCCTGGGTGCTAAATGCAAGCCACAGCAGGTTTTGATTTTCAACTCCAATGACTTATGCTCTTGGTCCTAAGAATTCACAAAGTGTTAAAGGCATTAATAACGAGACATACTCTCACCATTGCAGTGGGGTTGTTTCTTGGCTTGATGTTTTGTTTTGCTTTGGCTTCCCAAGGAGTGTCTGAACTACCTGTACTCTAAAAATTTACCAAAGAGGTTAGCTGTGTGGACAGGGTGCTGGACGTAGACGCCAGCCAAAAAAAATTTAAAACTAAAAAAACTCCCCTGAGAGATTGGGCCCTTAACTAGGGCAACCCCCAGGTGAACTTACAAAACTAGCTAAGAGTATCACATCTCTAGCAAAACTGAGCCTTCCTCAGCTCTGAGCCTGCAGCCCTAACATCTCCCAGACAAAACCTGATCTCAAGGAAACATTGTCACTTATTTACATTCTACCAGGAGGTGACCTCTCCTTGTCACTTAGTCTAGAGAAACTTACATTTGGATTCTGACTCTAATTATGTAAAGGCTGTAAGGGATTTTATGATGTACCAAGCAATAAGTAGAAGTATCCTATTTAGTGGCTGCAGTGACCTTCTCTAAAGGCGAAGTTATTTTACCTTTTTAAAAATTGTTTAAAATTATATAAGAAATACATGAATACGTTTTCCTTTTCACATTAAAACAACATGTATAAGGTTAAAATTCACCTTTGCTTATTCCTGCACGTTCTTAGTAGCTTCATGTTCTCTTCTTCCTGGGGGTATCGCTATGGTTTTGAATGCATCTTTCAAATGTTATATTCACGTGCACCCATGTATGTGTACCCACAGGGAAAAGATATATATGGTATTGCCCCTTACATAAATGAAATTAAAAAAAAATACACCGTGTATTTTTGCTGCACCATGTTAGAACTTACTTTATAGCTCATTATTTTTAACTATGCTATTATATTTATCATATAAAACTATAGTTTGCTTAGCCATTACCCTGTTGATGGGCCTGTAATCTTACCTTATAGGTAAGTGCCTTTCTCAGTCTTCTTCCCAATCCAGGCACCTGGCCACAATTATGGCATAGGAAGGATCTAATTCATATACTAGAAACATAAGATTAAGCGTATCAGACTTTCAGGGCTGTATTTTGAAAAAGCAACAAAGAAAGTTCCCAGAAAAGAGTTTCCTTTCATTTGATGGTAAAAGCCAGTGTGGAGATTGTAAAAAGAAAATCTTTAAAAGGAAAATAAATTGCTAAGGGCTGGAGAGAAGAGGTGGGAGTGAGGCTGGAATAACAACCATTCTAAACCAGTAAGAATACTAATGGAAAAAGTTACAGCTAGGGATTTTATGGGACCTGAGCTTTGTTTAGCAGCCCGCCCTCAGTCCTCATTTGAGAGAACAAGGCCCATAAGTACTTTTCCAATATTCACCTAGATTGACAGAATGGGCTCTTCATTAATTTACATTGAGCTTCAGTTTGTCTAGTTTGTATTAAGCTTAATTAATCCAGTTAACTGGTGCTGGCCTGAATGGAAACAAAAGAGAAAACATAGGAAGTGCAAAGTCAGGTTTGTGCTCCTGGTATGTGGGACCTAGGAATTCTCATTGCAAGGAAGACATGCTCAGATTCAAGTTGCCTGACCTCTATAGGCTCCTAAATAAAGAACCTAGAATTCTGAATAAAAGAAGTAGAGTTGGAGCCCAGAAAAAAGTGAGGTATGGAATAACAGAAACTCACTGCAGAGTCCACGCTTCAATCAGTGAGCCTTAAGGCGCTAAGAGGTCAAAACCTGAGCCTTTTGCACAGATCCTTGGGTCTGGGTCCCAGCTCTGCCACACTTCAGCTGCACCATTTTAGCCACATTACTAATCCTCTTCATGCTTCAGTTTTTTCATCTGTAAATTAGGGATAGTACTTTTTCATAAAATTATGAAGATTCAATTCGATCATTCATGTAAAGTCCTAATTCTCAGTATAATTCCTGGCACATAGTAAATATTCTATAAATGATAGTTTTTATTAACGAAAAAAGTTGGTATTAAGCCACAAAACTTCTGGTATTTGGATGTCTAAATGATTTTATTGTAAGTATTATGTATGAGGGGGGAAAAAGCTTTTTTATTCAGAAAAACTGGGGGCTAACTTGTCACATCATGACTCAGTCACCCTTTATCATTTATCTGTAATTCCAAAAATCCAGAACAGAATTTTTAGAATTTGCAGCTTTCTTAAAAGGGATATTTTACATTGTAATAATTTCACCCTGGGTTTAAGCCTGTGTTTCTACAGTATTCTTCACCCTTTCTGGCCCATTTAGCTCAGAACATAAGCTTGACAGCAAGACAAACAAATTCCTCAAATGAGACTGCCAGCCAGTATTTGGGCTATAAAGCATGGCCAATTTGCTTTCTCAGGATGGAGAATATAATCCCCAGAAGGTGGGTAGGCACAGAGTTCAAAAAGAAAGTGAATAACCTGTTCATCTGCCTTAGCCATTAACATTCTTGACTTTTCCATTTTGTGTCCTCTCTTGCAAACCCCAGCATTATCGAGGGCACTTTTGAGTGCCTGATTCCATGTCTTTGAACAAACAAAGTTGCAACCACTGTTCCTCTCTCAAGAGCAAAAACTTGAAATTTGTCAAGAAATAGTGAGTACTGTTTGCCAATGGATATAATTCAAATGTCAGACTCTGCTTCTGTACTCTTAGGCCCTGACCACACCAGACGGCCTGTGTTTATTCAGTGCCTTGGTTTCTCTTCTCTTGAATCAGGGGAAATAGGATGTGCTACTACTCACTGCTCAGTTTATAAAGAGCTATGAAATCCCTGAAATTGAGATGTTTGAAGTAGAGCTCTGGAGGTCACAAAGGGCCATCTTCGAGAGGGAGGGGCTACAGCTGAATTCCAGTTCCAACATTTCACAATAAAGTTGGAGTTACACCTATGCCTACGTAGAAGCTTCCCTAGAAGTTTCAGCCAACAGGGACCCCTCAGATGTGAAAATCGGAACTCTCTTCCCCTTTCTCTTTCTCATGAAGAACAGAGCAGGATTATACCACCAGCTGTTTTCTTCTTCTTCGTTTTTGTTTACAGTTTCTTTAGTTAAATGACACCGAGAGGATTGGCAGCATAAGGTTCTGTCATGGCATTTTTGCTGCATCACTTGATTCCATTAATCTTTTTTTTTTTTTTTTTTTTTTTTTTGATTCCATTAATCTTGAGACAGCAGGGCAGGTGGCTTCTAGGGGCTCCTCCAGTCAGGCTGCTCATTAGGCTCTTGGACGTGGGTGCGAGAGGTGGAGGGAAGCACAAGAGGTGGAGGCTCAGCCAGCGGAGCCTCTCAACGTGACTTCCTTTGTGCCAATAGGAGACTTCCCAGTCCTGATTCAGCCTAGGGAGAGACGCATAGCTAAGGATCCTGGAACACAAGTCTGGTGGGGGACTGGCTCTCAGGCACTGGATCCATCAGCAAAGGAGAATCTGCCTCTATGCCCTGAGCCTCTACTCACTAAGCACATAAAGTCAACCATTTTCTTTTCTTTCCTTTTTCTTTTTTTTTTTAACGGAGTCCATTCTGTCACCCAGGCTGGAGTGCAGTGGCATGATCTCAGCTCACTGCAACCTCTGCCTCCTGGATTCAAGCAATTCTCCTGCCTCAGCCTCCCAAGTAGCTGGGATTCCAGGTGCCTGTCACCCCACATGGCTAATTTTTGTATTTTTAGTAGAGATGAGGTTCCACCATGTTGGCTAGGCTGGTATTAACCCCTGACCTCAGGTGATCCACCTGCCTCGGCCTCCCAAAGTACTAGGATTACAGGCGTGAGCCACTGCACCCAGCCAAAGTCAACCATTTTCTTTCTTTTTTTTTTTTTTTTGAGACGGAGTTTCACTCTTGTTGCCCAGGCTGGAGTGCAATGGCGCGATCTCGGTTCACCGCAACCTCCGCCTCCCAGGTTCAAGCGATTCTCCTGCCTCAGCCTCCCTAGTAGCTGGGATTACAGGCATGTGCCACCACACCTGGCTAATTTTTGTATTTTTAGTAGAGATGGGGTTTCTCCATGTTGGTCAGGCTGGTCTCAATCTCCCAACCTCAGATGATCTGCCTGCCTTGGTCTCCCAAAGTGCTGGGATTACAGGCGTGAGCCACTGTGCCTGGCCAAGTCAACCATTTTCTAAGTGCTCACTTTGCTGTGTTAGTAATGACAATTATGTCACTGCAGCCTTGAGTCTCATAGCACCTCAGCTAGCCTGTAACAGCTAAGAATGTTTTCAGCACGTTCTTCTAAATGCAGGAAACAGAAGAAAGCAGCACATCTTGTGGCCAAGTTCTTGTTTTTGTTTTTTTTTTTTTTTTTTTTTTTTTGAGACGGAGTCTTGCTCTGTCGCCCAGGCTGGAGTGCAGTGGCCGGATCTCAGCTCACTGCAAGCTCCGCCTCCCGGGTTTACGCCATTCTCCTGCCTCAGCCAGCCTCCCCATTAACTGGGACTACAGGCGCCGCCACATCGTCCGGCTAGTTTTTTTGTATTTTTTTAGTAGAGACGGGGTTTCACCGTGTTAGCCAGGATGGTCTCGATCTCCTGACCTCATGATCCGCCCGTCTCGGCCTCCCAAAGTGCTGGGATTACAGGCTTGAGCCACCGCGGCCAGCCAAGTTCTTGTTTAAGTCCTATGGTTTCAGCTTTTCCCAGTGGTGGTATTGACAAAGCACTAGGAGAAGGGGCTGCAGTCAGTGTTCCATTCAGGTGAGGAGCAGTTGCTCACACAGGAGGTCTAAAAAAGGAGAACCCTGAGTCTAAAAAAGGCCTCCAGAACCTGCCTGTGCCTGAAATTCTATGAAAGCACAACCGCAATATCCTCCCTGCAGTGCTCTCAAACTGGTGGCCCCAAAGATGTTTAAATTTCAAATTGTTTTAGTGTTTTTTGAGAGGGAGAGGGAAGGAATATGCTGTCGGTAATTAAAAATGGAGTGATTTTAGAAAACTTTCAGTTTTCTGTTGAAAATCAGAAGACCTGCCAACACAAGGCCCTCTTTTCTGTGTGATAACAATCATCTAGAGCTGAGTGGTGGTCAGCCCACCTGCACAATGCTGGCACCACAATGCTGGCACTCTGTTCCTCTGCACGGAAGCCACCAATCATGAGAGCAATCAATCATGATCTATCGATTCATGGTCCCGCTCGGGTCCTCAGAGTCTCCACTGCTTTCTCTTATCCTATGCTGTCCTGATTTCATATGTGTACATTGCCAGCTTGTGGCATTTACTACAATCTGGCTTTATGGTGAGTAGAGTCTTATTTTATCCATACTTTCTGTCTCAAATAGACTGTCCTTTTTTGGGAAAGAGAGTGTACAGGATCACTATATTTCACGTGAATTCACTACCATGCCTTCTAAGTGATTTATTTATTTATCTGTCGCCCAGGCTGGAGTGCAGTGGCACGGTCTCAGCTCACTGCAAGCTCCACCGCCCGGGTTCATGCCATTCTCCTGCCTCAGCCTCCCGAGTAGCTGGGACGACAGGCACCTGCCACCACACCCGACTAATTTTTTTGTATTTTTAGTAGAGACGGCGTTTCACCATATTAGCCAGGATGGTCTCGATCTTCTGACCTTGTGATCCGCCCACCTCAGCCTCCCAAAGTGCTGGGATTACAGGCATGAGCCACTGTGCCTGGTCGATTGATTTATCTTAATACTTGACCACTTTTAAAATAAAAGAACCATGAACAGTCATCTCTACCCGTGTGAATGAAGAGAATGAGAGCAGGTTTGATATGAGCTGTGAGGTGAGAGCACTCACAAGATAACAATAGACACAGAAGAGTGATACTACAAAGTTCGGAATGGAATCCACTAGCATAGTCACCAACTGGTGGTTTACAGCCCTGATCTAGCTCACGGACATGCTTTGTTTGTTCTGCTCTTTGTTTCAAAAAGGAAAAAAAGAAAAATTTTTCTTGTAAGGCAAGATTTAAAAATCAACTGATAAATGGCTGATTCTAGACTTGAGGAAGGGAATACACAAGATGAGTCGAAAGCATCTTATAGTACTAGAAAGTAAGGAAGTGCTCCAAAAAAAACCCCACAAAGCCAAAAAAAACTCACAGAATGATGGGGGGATGACAGAGGGACATGGGAGCCAACTGAAAGAGCTCCCAATGGCCAATATTATGTGAAGAGGAAATAACATACTGAATTCTAACTCAAAATATAAAATAAATATCCATGCATTCTTACTTATGTAAAGAAATTATTGAATAAAGTAATAAATGGGAGAAGAGAAAAGTATCTCAAAAAGACGAATTCCACATAAATGATGTAGCTACTTCACTCCTATATCAGTTCGTTCTCACATTGCTATCAGGAAATACCTGAGACAGGTCATGCGCAGTGGCTTATGTCTGTAATCCCAGCACTTTGGAAGGCTGAGGCGGGTGGATGATTTGAGGTCAGGAGTTCGGACCAGCTTGGTTAACATGGCGAAACCCCATCTCTACTAAAAATCCAAAAATTAGCCAGGCATGGTGGTGCATGCCTGTAATCCCAGCTACTTGGGAAGTTCAGGCAGGAGAATTGCTTAAACCCGGGAAGCAGAGGTTGCATGAGCCAAGATCACTCCACTGCATTCCAGACTGGGTGACAAAGCAAGACTCCATCTAAAAGTAAAAGAAAAAAGAAAATACCAGAGACTGGGTAATTTATAAAGGAAAGAGGTTTAATTGACTCACTGCATGGCTGGGAGGCCTCAGGAAATTTGCAATCATGGCAGAAGGCATCTCTTCACAGAGTAACAGGAGAGAGGATGACTGCAAGCAATGGAAATGCTAGATGGTTATAAAACCATCATCAGATCTTGTGACACTCACTATCACAAGAAAAGCATGGAGGAAACCACCCCTGTCATTCTGTTACCTCCACCTGGTCCCGACCTTGATCCGTGGGGATTATGGAGATTACAATTCAAGATGAGATTTTGGGTGGGGACACAGCCAAACCATAGCAACTCCCAAGGAGATGGAGCATAATTCCCCATCCCGTAAGTGTGGGCTGTGCGTGGTGACTTTATTCTAAAGAGTACAGTATGGAGACAGGGAGAAAGAGTAACTTTACAGTGGAGAGAGCAGACAGACACTACCTCAGCCAGGTCATCAAGGCTAGTATCATCAGTCATATTTATAATATGTACCCTTGATATGATGTGATGAGAATGGCGCTTTGCCTCTGTGCTCTTATATGACAGATGTATCCTCACCTGTCAGCAATAACTTAAGCATACCCCAAGCATGACACTATGGTCTAAGAAGAATGTTGGTTCAGGATTCCAAACTAAGGAATCCAGGAGGAGTGGCCAACCCAGAGGTTTACTCCTTATCTAAGAAGGACATCGGAATCCCTGGCCCCTTCCTTGGTATGCAGGTATTCGGGGAACTGAGAACCCTCTTTTGAGTTAAATGGAGGTTTCTAGATGGACAGTGCTAAGTAAAAAACGCTATTTAAACTGCATGCTTTTTACAAACGATAGTACTTCTCCTGTCCAGCCATAGTCACTGTATATAAGTCCTCCACAAACCCTAGGTCTCCTTTGCTGGCTCTGGGTCTCCTCTTATACCTGCAGACACAGTACCATCCCTACTGGCATCAATAGGGGTCTGGCATGCCAAGTCTTCCTTCCCAAAACCCATAATCCCAGTCTAATTATGAGAAAAACATCAGACAAACCCCAGTTGAGGGGCCTTCTACAAAATACCTTCTCAGTATTTTGTAAAACTATCAAGGTCACCAAAAACAGAGAGTCTCAGAAACTTTCACAACCAAGAGGAACCTATAGAGACATGGCAACTAAATCTAATGTCATATCTTCAGTGGGATCTTGAGTCAAAAGAGGATGTAAAGTAAAAACCAAAGAAATCCATACAAAGTATACAGTATACATATTCATTAATAATTGTATATCAATGTTAGTTCAATAATTTTAACAAATGTGCAGGTTGATCATCCCTAATTAGAAAATCCAAAATCTGAAGTGCTCCAAAATTTGAAATGTTTTGAGCACTAATATGATTCTCAGGCCAGGCGCCGTGGCTCAAGCCTGTAATCCCAGCACTTTGGGAGGCCGAGATGGGTGGATCACAAGGTCAGGAGATCGAGACCATCCTGGCTAACACGGTGAAACCCCGTCTCTACTAAAAAAATACAAAAAACTAGCTGAGCGTGGTGGCGGGCGCCTGTAGTCCCAGCTACTCAGGAGGCTGAGGCAGGAGAATGGTGTAAACCTGGGAGGCGGAGCTTGCAGTGAGCTGAGATCCAGCCACTGCATTCCAGCCCGGGCGACAGAGCGAGACTCCACCTCAAAAAAAAAAAAAAAATATGATTCTCAAAGAAAATGTTCAGAGAAGCATTTGGTATTCTGGATTTTTCCATTAGCAATGCTCAATCGGTAAGTATAATGCAAAAATCCAAAACAATTCAAAATCCAAAATACTTCTGATTCCACAAAGGATACTCAACCTGTACCATATGAATATAAGATACTAATAATAGAGGAAATTGGTGTGGGATAGATGGGAACTCTTGTACTATCTTCATAATCTTCAAGTAAATCTAAAAGCATTCCTGAAAAGTATATTTTAAAAAACCAATGTAGTTCACAGTAAGTATATTTTAAAAATCAAGTATTAAATATATTTTAAAAATCAATTTATTTCACATTAAAATCTTGATTTCTAGCTCTTGAAGAATGCAGCGATTCTGAATGCTGATTGGATCAGCAATTCTGAGATCAAAATGTCAATACTCTGGCTACAGCTGCCTCTCTACAACCTGCAACCTTATTTGCCAAGTAAAACAGCAGGAGAAAGAAGTCCCCAATCTAGCCTTCCAAATCACACACAAAGGCATCTAATTGGCAGAGCCTAATTCATCTATAGGACACTAGCTGTAGTCCAGAAATGTACGCAGAAGAATATGGAAATATATGCTGAGTGACCATGTTAAGCAGTGTAAGCACAGACTAATCCATTACACTGTTCTCCCCAACACTGAGGCCAAATGTGAACTGTCTTTTGTCAATGTTCTTGCACTGTTGTTTCTTACGTGTGCCTCTGTTTTGCTCATTACGTTACCTGCTTTACCCCTACAGGCATTGGGGTTTGCCAGTCCTACTAAAACTTAAGGGCTACGACACAATTACACTGAAATATCATATGTGTTAACCGAGAAAACATCACACAAAATTGTTGTGTAAATTAAATTCAATGGTGGCACAGGGCTTTGGAAAGTACAATAAAAATGTAAAGTGTTTTTTTTTTTTTTATCATAGACATCTTCCATTTTATCTGTCCACACAGGTAACTAAAATTACAAATTTAAAGTTTGCATACAGTTACATAACTAAAAATATATTACGTCACTATTTCAAACCATTGTCACATGTATTTATTGAAATTTTATAAGCAAAAAAATTATCTATTGTCCCGACAATAGTCTTTTTTATTTGATGAGCTCACTTAATAAGTATCTCTCTTCATCCTTCAAAAGTGCCAGTGTGAGATCTGTTAAAGAAGCTCCTTTTCCCTAGGAATTCAAACGTTATTTGTAAATATCCACTAGCAAGAATCCTGCAATAGCTTGTAGGAAAATTAACAGGCAGAAAATAACATTCAACTGCTCATAGGCAGAAAAAATCCTGACTGAGTGAAATACCTGACTATAATCATCTGCTCTTTCTAACTTATCTTTTCTTGTAAAGACAATAATACCTGCATGGTAGAGAACATGCAAACAGCACCAATTTTCCTTTCCATTCTGTAGGTATTATTTTCTTGAAAGAAAATAGCCCTGCAAGAAAATATTCCAGCGGGGACTTTGAAACCTAAAAACAGATATTAAGGACCTATTAAATGAGAACCAGAATGGTGAGATCATAGAGTTCATCTATTCCAGTCTCTTAACCTGACACAGAATCTCTGACATGTCAAAACCCCATGTGATTATTTCCACAGACGGGAACCTCACAAGCTCATGAAGTTTTTGGTCTAAACCTGTAACTTGCACCACTTTATAGAAAGAGCTTCTCTGCTGAAGGAATTGGCCTCCCTTCTACTTGCTGGAGCTCAACAGAACACAGTTTTCCTTCCTTTTCCCCTGGACCCAGATGGGTGGCTTAAAAGAATTACATGAAAGATTCTGAAAGGCATTGTGGGCACTATAATAAACTGGCAAGTCTATGCCCTTTGACTGGGGAAAGACGCTCTGCAGCTCTCAAGGCTAAAAATGAAGGTCTGCTATTGCCTACAAAATTTTTTAAGCAAAGTAGGAATAAGAATCATTGTGTAAAGTTCTCTTTAAAAAGAAAAAACAAGAACAACAATGTGGACTAAATAAAGCATATCTATGTTATACATCTACCCAGATACCAAAGACAACCAGTGGGTTTCTCCCCAAAGTCTTATTTTCTCTGGGCTCATCCTAAACTTCCTCCATAGTTGCTTGAAGGTCACAATTTTTTGGGTCCTGGCTAGAGACAGTGCCCTAGGCTCTGGTTTCAGGCAAGCCTGGTATGAAATCCCAGCTCTGCATTTATCAATTGCTTAACCTAGGACACATTTCTTAAGTACCCTAATCCTCATTTTCTCTTCTGTGAAAAAACAGAGTACACACCTTCTACAGGCATTGTGAAAATTTAATTAGACAATGCATGCAAAGAACTCAGCAGAGTGCCTGGCCTAGAGTAAGTATCACTGAGTACCTTGAAAATACTTTGTCATGCTTCTCCCAACACACTGTTGTTAGTACGTGCTTATTTTTAAAATGTATTGTTCACAAGAAAAAATATTCCTGATTTTTTGTTTTTGAACAATACAGTATGACAGACCTGTTACTTAATAACATTACAACCCTGTACTTCTATTGAATCAGTGTCAGATTCTTGTTTTAATAACGACATCACACTCTTGGCTCAGGTTAGGCTCATGATCAGCTAAATCCTCCGCAGCTTTTCATGAGGGCTGTTTCCAATCTGGGGATATGTCTTCATAGACTAATGAAATTGATTTCTGGGGAACCCACATATGTCACTTTACACTCATGGAAGTTTGATTTCAGGGAGCTGGTTTGAGTCCTAACAAGTATGTGATAGCAACTGCCTCCCAAGTTTATTAAGAGTATGGGTATTGAATCAAATAAAGTGTGTTTGAATCCTGGCTCAATTTCCCTATGTGTAAAATAAAGATAATAATAGAGCCTTACTTCATAGGGATATTATGCAGATAAAATGAGACAGTGGATATAAAGCTTTTAGCAGAGTGCCTGGAACACAAGCACTCAATTCACCTTAGTGGTCATGATGACAATGACGATGATGATATTGATGATGATGACAATGATGATGATGATGATGATATTTATGTTGTCAAAATGTTGAAAAGGGAAGATGATGCTCTGATACTCTAACAGATCTGGGAAATGTTTGTTCAGCAAGACATAAGTCATCTAGCAGAACTATTACTCAGTCTCTATTTGGCATGTTTCTTCGTCACTCTGCCAAATCCTGGGCAAGGAATATAAAAGAATATCCTGATGAGCTCATTCTTATTTAAGGTATAAATGACTTAGTGAACTCTCTCTTCCAAGGAGTCATCCCTAGCTAAGATCCTCTGGCTATCTTATCAATGCCTTACATATAAAAAGAAAATCTTCTAGCCCTCCCAGACACCTGCCTATCTCACCACTGTGTGTGTGTGTGTGTGTGTGTGTGTGTGTGTTGTGTGTGTGTGTATGTGTGTGTTTTGGGGTGGGGGGAGGGTGAAGATTTTTTCTCCCAGATCAGAGCATCCTGACAGTATCTGACTTAGATATGATGCCGGGAGCTATGGACACAAAATAAGATTATTTTTCTGCCTATAGGAATATATATATGGTGGAGAAGTATCGTTCTTCAGGAATGTTTCCCCCATTTCATTCCCACTTCCTCTGCTTTTAGAAGTATGTTTGGAGCTCCTGCTTCTCTAAGAATTACTATTATCTCCATCACACCTGCCCGGGACCACCACTGCTACTACCTAGGCCAGGTGTGGAACCCCAACTGTTTCCTCCTAATCATGCCCAAGGCACAGCCGATGAAACACTGAAATAGCCTTGCTTGGAATGTTTTCAGTACTTTCGTTCACCCTTCAATTTGTGTTTTTAAATTTCAAATTTTATTTTTAATTTCAACTTTTTTTTTCTTTTCTTTCTTTCTTTTTTTTTTTTCTGAGTTCTGCTCTTGTTGCCCAGGCTGGAGTGCAATGGGCATGATCTCAGCTCACTGCAACCTCTACCTCCTAGGTTCAAGTGATTCTCCTGCCTCAGCTTCCCAAGTAGCTGGGATTACAGGTGCCCACCACCATGCCAGCTAATTTTTGTATTTTCTGTAGAACATCGTTTTACCATCTTGGCCAGGCTGGTCTTAAACTCCTGACCTCAGGTGATCCACCCGCCTCAGCCTCTCAAAGTGCTGGGATTATAGTCATGAGCCACCGTGCCCAGCATTAATTTCACCCTTTTAAGAAAAAAAGTTAAGCCTTACAAAAGCAACACGTGCTTCTAAAACAAATCAAACAAACTAAAATGGCACAGAGTAAAGTCTTATAAATCCCCTGCCCCTACTTTCTTGAGGCTCCCACTGTTGACGCCCTGGTATAAGTTGTTCCAAATGGTTCTCCACTCTCACACCAACCATACATCACAGACACATAGAGGGGGCAGATTTTTTGTTTGTTTGTTTATTTGCTTTCAGCTGCTCTTGATCCCATTTTACAAAATCTGACTTATGATATGCATATTATCCTATAGATTTCCCTTTTGACAATACCTCATGGACATCTTCCAAGCTAATAGATATAGTTCTAACTAGAATTTTAAATAGGTGCATAATATTCCATGTTAAATATGTACCATAATTTATTTGCCTGTTGATAGATACTTATGTTGTTTTCCAGATTTTGCTGCTAAAAAATAGAACCACAGGGTATGTGTGTGTGCGCACATGTGTGTATATCTCCTTATATACAGATTATTGTGTTTCTAGATTTCTGCAGGCACTACTGGGTCAAGTGGGAGGTATATTTGTTATTTAATTTTATTAAGTTTTGCCAGATTATATAACATGAGGTTGGCCAATTATGTAATGTGCCTGGCTTTAGGTTCAGTTTTCCCCAAAACATCACCTCTCTGATTATTCCCGTAACTCCACGCACAGCAGCCTCCAGCATATTTTGCTTGGTACCTGTGCCAAGACAGGAAACTCCAGGGCCAATTATCTGGGCCAGGGCAAGGGATGCCCATTGTCACTCTTAGGGAAGACCAGACTCTCTGTTCCCAGTCCCACTAGTAAGAGGAAAAGTTGTGTGTCTAGTATCTTGCATTGAAACTTGTTGCATTTTCCCACTGAAACAATTTTCAGACATAGTTAGGTAGAGTTGAAATAGTATCACAGTACTAGTAGTACCAAATGGCAGGTATATTAGAGTAAAAAGTGAAGGATTTGGCCGGGCGCGGTGGCTCAAGCCTGTAATCCCAGCACTTTGGGAGGCCGAGACGGGCAGATCACGAGGTCAGGAGATCGAGACCACCCTGACTAACACGGTGAAGCCCCGTCTCTACTAAAAAATACAAAAAACTAGCCGGGCGAGGTGGCGGGCGCCTGTAGTGCCAGCCACTCGGGAGGCTGAGGCAGGAGAATGGCGGGAACCCGGGAGGCGGAGCTTGCAGTGAGCTGAGATCCGGCCACTGCACTCCAGCCCGGGCGACAGAGCGAGACTCCGTCTCAGAAAAAAAAAAAAAAAAAAGTGAAGGATTTGTGGGCCAATGTAGAAATCTCACCAATGTTTTTAACATGGCTTTGGTGGAAAAGTACACTTCAAATGCCAAACAGTAAGTGATCTTTTAAGACCCTGCTGGTTTCTGAGTTAAGAACTTATCCTGGCATTTTTAAGAGGGTATTTACAAATAGCAGATCTTAACTAACTTGTGATGTACAGCTAATGACAGAATTTAAGGCACAGTTAAGGACATGAAGCGCTAATAGTTCTGACCATGGTAACTACCCTGAAGCCCCTGGCACTCTAGCTAGGTGATGGCTATCCACTCATGTATCAGTCTGGACCTGTATTCATGCATTAACATGCTTCCTTGGGGTTGGGGGACAATGAGTCAGGAGAGGCCTTGGGAGGAAGGGGAGGCCCAGTGAGTGACTCCAGCAGGCCCAGTCAGGAACATAGACTCTGGACTTCTTACTCTAGCACAAGGTTCCATCCCTGGAGAGATGTGGGGGAAAGGGCAGGGAGTCTCATATAACTGGGGAACTTCAAGTGCAAAAGAATTCCTGTGCTTGGCACAGAACTCCCTGAATGCAGTAATGGAAAAACTTCAGCTTTAAGAGTCAGCAGAGCATGACTTGGGATGAATTCTTAAGCTCTCTCCATTTCAGTTTCCTTATTCAGAAAAAGCAGATAATACCAGTAGCCACTTCATAGGTAGAATTTGAGAATTAAGGGAGATCGTACATACAAAATGTTTAACATGGTACCTGGTAAATGCTCAATAAATACTAGCTACAGCAACCATTATAACTACATTATGGCATCTGTAGTTGTATAGTTCCTACCCCTCTCTACCAGAAGCTTCTTAGAGATCTATGGCATATGCTTACTTCAAATGAGTTATCAATATATCTGAGCAGGCTCATCAGTTGTAGTCTCTAAATAACTGCGGATCCGCTAGGTGCTAGGGGTTGGTAGTGATTAGAAAGATGAGAATGATGATGCCAAATAGCAGGCAAGCACTTTCTCAGCACTGAAATTCATGAACAATTACGCCTCTAGAAAAGCATTGGGAAAAGTAAAGAATATAACAAAAATTATAGCCAGGGTGAGAGGACTAAGGCAACGGGGAGCAAGAGTCATGGTCAGATTTGCTGTGAAGAGTGGCGTTATTCAAGGATTGGACTTGGATGCTGGAGATTGACGTGAGGTCCTTTAACAAGCCATTCTACCCCCTCCGGACTTGCTTCCTAGTTCATATAAAAGGAAGAATAGGATCCGTGACCTGACGATTTCTTCTTTCCTGTCTTCAATTCTTCTCAAACAAGGCCATTCAGAGCTTGATGTTGTATAGCTTGCTGGTCTATTAGCCAAGTCCTGATGAAAATGAGGCAAAGCATTGGCCTTCCCAGCAGGTGCTGCAAGTTGGCAGCAAGTAAGAGACAAGAGAGTCATCCTGACTGGATTCTAGGTTTGTTTCTCCCTTCTAATTACAATAGCTCAGCTCAATCATTTCTGGAAAGAGAATGACTCCCATGGCCATCATGTTAGTAACTCATTGGATAGAAATGGGACATTTTATTTTGTCTTTCTGCCAAGTTTCCAGCTCCAGAGACGTGGCTTTTAGGATTTCTCATAAAAGCCCAAAGTGGTAACATAAATAAACTTACCACAATAATTTTCTACCCTGCTTTCTAGCTTCCCAATGGAAACTCTTGTCTTTCTTCTAGGTTATCCTTGACAAACCTCTCTCAGATTTATTATCTAAGGGGCTAATTCATCATCTAGGATAAATACCACCTTCTTCCACTGGCCAGTACTATGCTTTAGGTGGCTATCATTTCTACAGTATGCATAATTATATTTGGGCCCACGCAAAAAGGAGCCTATTAAGATAATAGGTTGTTTCTTTTTTTTTTTTTTTTTTTTTTTTTTTTTTTTTTTTTTTGAGACCGAGTCTCGCTCTGTTGCCCGGGCTGGAGTGCAGTGGCCGGATCTCAGCTCACTGCAAGCTCCGCCTCCTGGGTTCACGCCATTCTCCTGCCTCAGCCTCCGGAGTAGCTGGGACTACAGGCGCCGCCACCTCGCCCGGCTAGTTTTTTGTATTTTTTAGTAGAGACGGGGTTTCACCTTGTTAGCCAGGATGGTCTCGATCTCCTGACCTCGTGATCCGCCCGTCTCGGCCTCCCAAAGTGCTGGGATTACAGGCTTGAGCCACCGCGCCTGGCCGGTTGTTTGTTTCTTTAGTTACATATTCCTAAAACAAGCAATTTGCAGTGAACTTTATTTCTCTTCTACATTCCTAGGCTCTTGGGTCCCTTGAAGGATGCAATAACAGTGTTTTGAGTCAAGGGGGTACACTGAAAAGTGCAAGGATTTTGAAGGCACACAGAGCTCAACTACTCGAAAGGTGTGTAACCTTGGACAAGTAAACTAAATATCTCTGAGCCTTATTTTCCTCATCAGTAATAGAGAGATGGAAATTTTTATTTACAGGATTGTCATAATGATTAGAAGTGCTACTTACAAAGTGTCTAGTTTTATGCTTGACACATAATCAATGGCAATTATTATGGCCATTTTCACATGGTAAAAAACTAGATCCTGGTATTCTGTAGGGTGAGATAATTTACAATACATTAACTTAGTCTTTCAGTATAATTTTCCACAAATGTTGCAAACAATATGCACCTTTTAAAATATGTAACAACTAAGCCTGAGTTGGGAGAATCATCTGAAGCCAGTCAGGATGGAGATTCACTGTTGTGTTCCTGTCCTTAGCAAGAAGCTTTCGAAGGGAAGCTTTGGTATGGATCACCCTGACTAAGGAGTCATTCCCTAAGGGAAACCAAGACGAAGGCAATTTAGTAAAACTTTGGAAATAAATATTGATCTCGGAGTGTTGCATGTGATTGATAGCCCTTCTCTCAGTTAATTAATTAATGTATTCAATAAATGTTTACTGAGCATCTACGCTGCGCTAGGCTTTATTCTAGGTCTTAAAGAGACCAAAACAGACAGTCAGCTTTCATGGAGGCCCTGAACTCCCATAAAATCCCCATCACCAGATCAGGGGCAGAGGCCCTCAAAAGCAAATGTTCTAGAGTGGTGCTGGCCAATAGGGTTGTTAGCCATTTAAACTACATGTGGCTATTCAAATTTGAATTGTTATTTTAATTAATTAAAATAAATTCAAATGAATTAAATTCAAATTAATTAAAATAAAATTCAAAAGTCAACTCTTCAGTCACGTATGCCGCATTTCAAATACTCAGCAGTCACATGTGGCTACTCTAATGGGCAGTGCAGATATGGAACATTTCCATCATCACTGAAAGCTCTGTTGGACAGCACTGTCTCTAGAGCCCATGCAAGTTGAAACCAAGTGCACAACCACAAACCTACAGCGTCTGGGGCACAATTACAATGTGTCCACAGCTATCCTGTCCACCAGAAGCTATCTCAGTCCTGCTCTCCATTGAGGACAACGAGGCTGGGTTTTCTCCACTAACCGTCTATACTAGGTCTTCTCATTGAATCATCCGCAGGCAATAAGAAATACCCCAGCTCATCTGTACCCACATTTACATTTTCTTCGCTAGAAAAGCATCCCTGGTCCCCTGTAGGCCCCTCCAACTCCTTCTTTAGATCTTATTTCCCTAGGCATCAAGTGAAAAACACAGAAGGACCTATTTACTGACCCCCATTATCCTCAGACTACCCTGCAACCCACTGTTTGGTTGCCCATTTTGGTTTTTTCAGGGAGCCTCAATCTTGTGGCTCTAACATTTAATTTCAGATAACTACTCTGGGTCTTTTCTGCCTTGCCACTGTACTCGGACACACATTACTAGCTCTGACTCTTGAAACCATTTTGCACACAGTCCCTGGCCCTCACTTGCCACATGGTGCTGAACGTCTTACACCCCTGGGGAATGATCAAGGTGGTTCAACCCTCTTAGAATACCAGGATATTCCTTAGTACATTACTGTCACAAAACTATATGGTGTCTAGATTCACGCTTGAAGTGGTCTTTGATGAATGAGGCTAACCATGCAGAACTGAATTTCTGCCATATGTAAGCTCACTAGGGTTTATACTGTACTAATTTTTCCTGTTTATAATTTGCAACTTGAAAATAATGCAGAAAACTTAGTATAATTTCTCATAGAGTGCAATGACTTGGATAAAAAAATTCAGTTTGACATTGTAATGAGTAAAAGGATCGATTCTTTCAGGTAACAGATCTATCTTCCTAATTACTTTATGCCTGGCCTAAAATTAAAAATAATGTCCCTAGTTACACACTAATCACTACATAAGAGGTGAGGAAAGGCATGTAAAAGCATGTCAGTGAGGGACATCTAATATGTGATTTTAAGGTTTCCTGGAGGAAAAATATCTGCAAAGTTGTTGATTTGTACACGGGAAGCAAAGAGCTAGTAGAATATAAATACATTTATTTGTCCATTATATTTTTCAACTGTTCTTTTTTCAATTGCTTCATCGCCTCCCCTCCCCACCCCCATGCCACTTTCACACCCCTCCAGATGGCTGAACCTGCTCATTTTGACTTCCTGGATCATTTTCTACCATTGGTCTGGCCAAGCACAGGTGGTGCGCAGGCACTCGATGTGTCTCAGCACACACTTTTATTCCGAAAACATGCATTCAGTGTTCCATCTTCTGCGGTAATTACTGGTCCCTGTCTACCTCTCTGTATTAGTCCACTTTCACACTGCTTTAAAGAACTGCCCAAGACTGGGTAATTTACAAAGGAAAGAAGTTTAATTGACTCACAGTTCCACATGGCTGGGGAGGACTCAGGAAACTTACGATCGTGGCGGAAGGAGAAACAGGCACCTTCTTCACAAGGCAGCAGGAGAGAGAAGAGAAAGTGAAGAGGAAAGAGACCCTTATAAAACCATCAGATCTCCTGAGAACTCACTCCCTATCATGAGAACAGCATGGAGGAAACGGCCCCATAATCCAATCACCTCCCTCCCTCGAAACATGGAGATCACGGGTCCCTCCCTTGACACACGGAGGCTACAATTCAAGATGAGATTATAATGGGGACACAGAGCCAAACCATATCACCCTCTCACTGCATTTCCCTCCCTACTCTCTGGCTTTCTCTTAGTTCACATCTGGCCTGCTCATCTTCCCCTGAATATACCAAGCATGCTCCTGCCTCAAAATATTTGTACTTACTGCCTCCCCTCTCTGAAACAGCTGTTCTGCAGGCATCCATAGGCTCAGTCTCTCATTTTTTTCAAGTATATTTTTAAGAAAATGCTTTCCTGATTGTTCTTCTTCCTTTCTCTTCTTAAATGTTTATAGCAGTTTTCATTAGCTTAGATTTATATATATATATATGTTACATGTATATATAATATATATATATTAGACTGCCCACCCACTAGACCCTTGCTGAGTAATAAATCATTTCAAAACCTAGTGTATAAAAACAGCAACAATTTATACAGTTCATAATTCTATAGTTTGGCAATGAGAGCTGCCCAGAGCTGGGTGGTCCCTCTGATCTGGGGCAGGCTTGGTTGATCTTGACTGAAGCGTTTTCATCTGAGTTTATCAATGGGGTCAGCAGAGAGCAGGCTGACCCTTGGCTGGGCTGCTGAATTTTTTTCCATGTGACCCCTTATCCTCTAATCAGCCCACTTAGGCTTATTCATATGGTGCTCAGCGTTCCTGGCACAATAGGGTTGCAGTGAGCAATTACCCTTCACACCTCTGAGTGCGTCACATTTGTGACTGTTCCATTAGCCAACCCAAATTCAACTCCAAAAGGGCTAAAAGAAAATTAGATTCTGCCTCTTGTTGGGAGACCCTGTAACATCACTTTGCAAAGTCCTAGGTGCAACGAGAGAGATTTATGATTATTGTTAGGAATGATTCCAGGGACTATATCAGTTTTGTTTACTTCTGTATCCCACACATCTGAAATATTAAATAGTAACTGGTTCAGAGCAATCTCTCAATTGTTAGTTCAGTGAATATATAGAGGCAACTCCAGAGGGACACTAAACAGGAAACAAAATCACCAGAACACCATTATGGCTGAACACTACCTCTGTGATCGTCGCCACTGTGCATCCACCATCTCTCTCACTTGAAGCTCCTAAAGGGGATGTGCACCAAAACTTCCTCTTTGTATTCCTGGCTCAAGCTGTGAAATCTTACCTGGAACTTTCAATTGCCCCAGCCTAGGTAATGCATTTGGTCTGCCTCTTAGAAGGTGGAGATGAAAGACCAAGCTACAAATATCTACACACATTGGGGACATTCCAACAAAATAAAACAGAAATGAATGTTGGAGAGATCAACCTCCCCCAAATCCTCACAGATATCCAGTACAGATACACGTTTTAGAAATTTTCTTAACAGCCTATTTTTTGTTAATGGATAACAATAGCTAATATCTATCTGTACTATGCGAATACATGAACACACACACACACAGGTAATTTGCAGAAGAGGATAACATTCAAATTCAACCAAATAACTACTCTTTCCAAAAACAGCTGTGTAGTGAATGAATTAGTTATTTTGCTTCTTTAAAAAATCATTTTGGTTCAGATAGAGGCTGCAACATTTTCTGTGTAGAGAATGCTTGCTACCCATTTATTTCACAAAAGAATCATTAAAATGAGTAGATAAAAAAATGCTGTAACTATCATTTAAAGTAGTCATATAGAATCAAACACAGAGACCCCGTACTACTGTCACTTAAATACATGTATGCATTAAAAGTAGAATACCAGCCGGGCACGGTGGCTCAAGCCTGTAATCCCAGCACTTTGGGAGGCCGAGACGGGAGGATCACGAGGTCAGGAGATCGAGACCATCCTGGCTAACACGGTGAAACCCCGTCTCTACTAAAAATACAAAAAACTAGCCGGGTGAGGTGGCGGCGCCTGTAGTCCCAACTACTCTGGAGGCTGAGGCAGGAGAATGGCGTGAACCCGGGAGGCGGAGCTTGCAGTGAGCTGAGATCCAGCCACAGCACTCCAGCCTGGGTGACAGAGCGAGACTCCGTCTCAAAAAAAAAAAAAAAAAAAAAAAGTAGAATACCTAGAATTGGTTACTGTCATGCAGAGCAGTAGACAATTTCAACTGTATTGTAAAAGACTTAGAGGCAATAATAGGATCTTCTGGCCTTTAAATCAAAGCTTCTTAAGAAGAAAAGGGAAGCTGTAGAAAATACTTGAACTACACAAAACTGGTACCTCTTTTTTTTTTTTTTTTTTTTGAGATGGAGTCTCACTCTCTTGCCCAGGCTGGAGTGCAGTGGTATGATCACAGCTCACTGCAACCTCCGCCTCCTGGGTTCAAGCGATTCCCCTGCCTCAGCCTCCTGCGTAGCTGGGACTACAGGCACGTGCCACCACACCCAGCTACTTTTTTTTTTTTGTATTTTTAGTAGAGACGGGGTTTCACTGTGTTAGCCTGGATGGTCTCGATCGCTTGGCCTCGTGATCTGCCTGCCTCAGCCTCCCAAAGTGCTGGGATTACAGGTGTGAGTCACCACGCCCAGCCCCAACTGGTACTATTTTTATTTTCTTTTTTGTTTTTTTTTGTTTTTGTTTTTGTTTTTTTGAGATGGAGTGTGGCTCTGCCGCCCAGGCTGGAGTGCGGTGGCCGGATCACAGCTCACTGCAAGCTCCGCCTCCTGGGTTTACGCCATTCTCCAGCCTCAGCCTCCCGAGTAGCTGGGACTGCAGGCACTCGCCACCTTGCCCAGCTAGTCTTTTGTATTTTTTAGTAGAGACAGGGTTTCACCCTGTTAGCCAGGATGGTCTCGATCTCCTGACCTCGTGATCCTCCCGTCTCGGCCTCCCAAAGTGCTGGGATTACAGGCTTGAGCCACCGCACCCAGCCCATTTTTATTTTCTTCAAGTTTAGAAGACAGTTATATAACCATCACTATCACACACACACTGAACACCATGTCCAGTTGTGTCAAATAATTGCCCTTTGTTCTTTTAACTATCTTTTATGCCTAGAAGGCAAAAACATGTTGGTGTCCTCTGGAAGCTAGGGAGATGCCCATTCAGATTGAAACTCCTATAACTTCAAGGCCCATGGTTTTAAGAACTCCAAGGAAGCTTGCAGCAGATCAGGCAGTAGCCCAATGCCTGCCTATATTCCCTGGCCCTTTCTGTGCCAGTCACTTCTAACCTGATTTCCCGGTGCCAGCACCTGCTTCTCTCTGCCTGAGGCTTTCTTCCGCCTGTATGCCAGGCCAGAAGCTGCTGGGAATTAACACTCCCCAACACAGCAGCCCTCAGCCACAACCAGCGGAATACATATAAACATGCAAGTGTCCTGGCCCCTTGAACAGGATAACTCTGAGGTGTATGCTTCCTCATAAGAGCAGATGTCTACCAGGGTTTCTCAGTGGGGATTAAACTCCGTTAGCCCACAAAGGTTACAGCAAGTTTCGATGGCTGCCTTCCCTTTCTTGTTCCACTCCCTCAATCCCTTGCCAGGGTCTCCCTCACCTCCCGATACATTCTTGACACAGAGTTGGCTTGTGAAGGAACCCAAATTAATACAAGGCTCAGCTGTCCAACAATCCCTTAACACCACGAAGTGGTCCTTGGAGCTCATTGGTTTTAGCGTGAGGTTTCAGGTGAAAATGTAAAACCCCTGAAAGAAGCCTCCTGTCAAGCATTGTGAGCTATTCATAGTTTAATGAGCAGAAGGGACTTGACAGCCAGCTAGGCAGGTAGGAGTGAAAAAGAAGAGACCAGGAGTCTGGGTGGTGGAAAAAGGCACACCTAGGAAGGAGAGGCAAGGCTGATCACTCCATTCCCTCCCTTGGTTGGGAAAAAGTTGCTCTAGATTGAACACAGCTCTAACTCAAATCAGACCAGTGCCCATCAAGTCCGATCACCTGGACCTCATTTGACCGTGTCCTGTGCTCTCTCTGAACCTTGATTTCCTCATCCTTAAAATGGGAATGTTACTATATTAATACCTCCCCCGAGGGTTGTTAGAATTAAGTAAAATATTCTGCATAGTGCACTGAGTGCAGTCCCTGGTTCATACTTAATTTAACGATTATTATTAATTCTTTCTCATGATTATCTTTATCATTTCAAATCATATAATTAAGGCTTGAAATTCTAATTTGCCCCCCCCGACCTACCAGGCAGACAAAGTTGCCACAAGGATCCAATATCAAAGCAAATGGTAACCACAAAAATCAGAGCAGCTGCTGCGATTTGCACATCTTGTCTCCACCTCTCTCCCCAGCGCACGCACCAGCCCCGCTGACTGTTGGCCTGTCCATTTCCTTTTTCCTTCCTAAGCTGGGCGGAGATAGGAATCTCACGTGCTTTGAAAGATGTCGAACAGCTGCAACAAAAAACAAACGGGAGAAAGGAGCAGTCACACTCATCAACACGAGGTGAATACGTGGTGGAAAATGCTCACATCTCATGTCCTCTCCTGTCCGGCTCTGCTTCACTGTGTGAGCTGCTCTGCGGCACCAGCAGCCTTCCAAAGCCATTTTTCAGGCACTTTGCAGCAGATGTGATCATTATAAAATGCACTATCCCAGGACTTTGGCATTTATCTGTTTTCCATAATTTCAATTTTTACTACCTTTCCTCTAAAGACAGCAAGACGCAGATTGAGCCATAAACTGTCAGATTTGGTATCTTATGAGGCTACCAATTGCCTGAAATGTGAGATGATTTGAATTTCCAATCAAACAGACAGATAGGAACACACATTGCAACTCCAGCAGGAGTTGTAAAACTCTGGAGCTCTGTTTGCCCCTTTTAATCTCTATCAGCTCAGAGTATTGATGTGGACATAGAGAAAATAATTGCACATTCATAGATGTAGTTCATCAAAACCAGGCTCTGAGTGGCTGGAAGTAATACTGGACTCATCGCCAAAGACCCCCTTTCCCTTCTATCCTGGTGGGTATAAGCTGACAATGTGCTGGGTGTGATGTCAAGAATCAGGAAGATTATGCAAACCGCAAGTTAAGAATCAGTAACTGGAATTCTGCCTGGAAAGTAGTTTTGAAGCCAGCAATGTAAGAACTAACACATTTGCATAGACCAGTTCAGACAATTAGGACATGTCCTTTGTGGACAACATAACAGATGTTGCTGATTTTTTATTGCTGTTGTTCTTGTCTGCTTGTTTTGGGTTGGTTGGACGTTTTTGCTTAGGATGGACAAGATGGGGGAGAAGGCAGGACATATACTTTTCAACACGATTTCCCAGATGGAACCCTTTGCCTGGCAACGTTTACACCTTGACACTTGTCTGGCTCTGGCAGATAAGGATTTGAGAGCCGGTAGTTGAGTTGGGAAGTGATCCCAGGAAATAGCAGTGGGGGAGTAGGGGAGAGAAGTAAGGGAAAGGAAGGAGGCCAAAATACAGTCTGCTAATAAGCAGGTTTTCCTGTGAACAAGCGGGATGCAATCCTGCCGGAAAGCCTGGGGAACTCCATACAGCAAGCCTCAGACTGGCCCCACTCTAGGGGTAGGGAAGCTGGGGTATTTATCCAAGTTACTGAATGAGGCTGCCTCCAGGGTCATTAACTCTGAGAACCGAGCAAAGCCCTGGGAGCCTACAGAGCAGGGCCTGCCCAGGGGATGTGGGCAGGGCACCAGCAGCATCTGCTACGGTCTCCACTCTTCAATGTCTGCCCTGTTCCAGGCACAGGAGCAGCTGGTGGCCAGGAGCCAAAGCAAGCACCAGGAAAACCTGATTCCAGTAAGAGCCAGCAGCCCTAAAAAGGAAGTGGTACTATGCACATGTGGTGATGTTTTGCTAGGCGCGCTATTGTGGGTTCTGAAAGGGGCCCTCTGAGAGGATTTGCAATGCCTATCAAACCGTCCAGAAAGGAGCTTCCAGCTCAGCGGTGTGATGGTGCTCAGTGGGTAACAGGCATGGAAAAGCAAAGGCCTCGTGGGACTTGGGGCTAATTAAGTGCAATCCTGTTTCTCCTTCCATCACTGCTGAAACACATCAGCCAAAATCTCCTAAAAGCCCTAAATTTGCAGCCATCTTCATCTCTTTAATTACTGTGGTTCACTTTATTTGCAAGCGTGGGACCTTTTTACAGCATTTTCACATCTCTGTGCAAGGTGTCGAAGAACCATAAAGACCCCAGGAGAGAAGAGAGGAAAAAACTCTCAGGCCAATGGCTGTGTGACTGGCTCTGTCTCTTTGCACTAAAAAGGTACTTAAACAGTGTAAACCTGAAGAGAGCATAAGTTGGCAAAGCTCTGAAGCTTAAAGATTCTAGAACTTGGTCTAAATTGAGAGGGGGCAGCGGAAGAGGCGTGGAGTGTGTACTGGGCATGCCACCCAGGCCCTCCCCTTCAGGACCAAGGGTTTTTTCCAGTTGTTGGAAGCATTGCAACTGACGTCTCACAGCCTAGTCTGTCTTCGGGAATTGTCCTCAGCTGAAGGGAGGTGCCACACCCAAGGGTGCCTTCCCTCTCTGGAGGCATCCCTCATTCAAGAACAGATTTATGTGGAGTACAAGCCCCTTCCACCTTGGCTTTAGTTGAGACACCTCTGAAGGGCCGTCCCAGCTCCAGGGCCCCCTACGGGATCAGTTGAGGGCCCCCTTCCCTGCTTTCCTCAGACTAATGCTGTTCCCAGAAGCAATTCACAATAAACTTCCTACAGACACAGTGCTGCCTCAGAGTCTGTTTTTTGGGAGACGCAATGTATGACAGCCATGGATGGTGTGTGAAATGGCAGACGTGGTGACACCTGTTCAGATGTTTCTGGAAGTCACCGTGTTGAGGAAAAGCACCCCACATACTGAACGGGTGGCATTTCTCACTATTAGTCCACAGTGTCCTTACTGCATTCTAAAAAATTAGCACATTTAACATGGTTGAAAATGTTACTGCGTAACATGTCTGCATTGCAAAATAAAGCACTAATACCTTAACAAAGGTACCAAGTGAAAAATTAAGGAAAGTAGTTGAAACATACATGATAGACAAAGGGATAACTTTACTAATATATAAGGAGCTTTTGAAAATTAATAAGACCAGCAACCAAAGAGTGAAATGAAGAACATGAATGGAGTTTACAGAAAAACAAATTGCAAAATGGCCTTCTCACCTATAAAAAGATATTTGGCTTGCTCATAAGAAAATAAATACAAATGAACACTATCCTGAGATGCCATTTTCACCTAACAGATGAATGAAGATCCAAAAGTTGAATAGCATGCTGTGTTGGCATGTGTGTGAAGTGATAGATATTCTCATAAAATTCTGGCAGGTGTATATATTAGTACATCCTCTTTGGAAGGCAAACTGGCAGTAGGAAATGCACATACACATTGACGTAACAAGAATTTGGCTCTTCTAAGGACATATAAACCCAAAAAGTATACAAGGCATACATATGCGGTTGTTCTTTTTTGCATTGTTTATAGTAACAAAAGATCAGCATGTTCAAAATGTTAGAATGATCAAGAAACATCAAAATGTTCATCATTACCAGATTGAGTACATTTATAGTAAATCCATCCACAAAATATTCTTCAGCCTGACTCTCCCCTGCTTACCCTGGAAAGGACCAGTTCCAGGGCCAAAACGACCCTGAGAAGAGGCGAGCTGGTTGTCAAGGCTGTAAAACAGGTAAAGCCTGGCCTAGCATTTCCCTGTGGACCCAACTTCTTTCCCAGGTTTCCTCAACTTTACCATCACTCTGGGCAGCAGTCTGGATTTAATAATCTTTGCAATTCATTGTGTTTCTTACGATAAACAGTTGATGTAAAAACATACTTCATCACCTTTAATAGTCTAACAGATTATGCAGTTCATTATTCTGACTTACATTAGCCTCTCACTTGAACAAACAATTGTTTGCAATGTAACTATAAATTATATTTAATTTTGGGATGTTCCAGCCAATGCAAAGAAGTTTTTCTCAATAATCTTTTGGTAGAGAGTTCGTTAAATAGCTTTGATTCACAGAATGATTTAAAAGTACATCTTGCATAGGTTCATCCTATTTGTTATGGTCTCTAGTATCTTTATTCAGAGGAGTTCTAAGGGTCTTCTACAATCTATGTCAGCCATGAATTACTGTGTTAAGGGAGCAAGAATCTTTGAAGCAAAACCTTCTTAAAATATTTTTTCAAGATACTAATTTCTGAAAAATTAACAGAGAAACCATAATTTGAAAACCCCAAAGCCTCAGAAACCTGCTTCTTCTTGGCCAGAGTAAAATATTCTTAAAAAGGTCCTAAATATTCCTCAGAAACAAAATTACAATGGCCAAAAGAAGAGGTGAACACAGTTCCAGCAATCCTCTATCCAGTCCCGGTTCAAAAATGGGCTGCCCTTTCCACAAAGGAGCCTGCGTATCTATCATGCAGGTGTCATTTATAGCCAAGTTTTTCCAATTCTGCCTTATACAGACTGCAACAAACTCTGCAGAAAAATTTCCAACGCATACAAGCTCAGAAGCACACACCTGGATTTCAGATCTCAGTAAACCTGGATTAGCGTACACCATTCGCTGGCTCACCTGCATAGCTGAATCCCATGGATATTGCAACAAAGGGTTGAAGAAGAGATGAATTGTGCTGGGTCTTGTCAATTCATTCCAAGTGTCAAGATGACATAAAAAGGCACAGGGATATTTCTTTACTGGTGCAGCTCTTGAGATAATATGGGGGAGGGAACGCCATTCCATGTTTTGAAGAACTGAAATACCGTTCCTCATATGACACAAATGAGCTGATGCATCATCAATCATTTGGTATTTGAAAGGACTTTGGACCATGGGATGCATTATTCTCTACCATAACCTGCATATTGTTTTTAATTGCTCTAACTAACCACATGAGTGAATACTTGCTTGGAGTTCAGATACCAACTCCTCCATCAGGTCTTTTGGCAGCTTAGGAGTGAGTGTTCTTGGCAAGGAGACTTAGCGGTGCGTTGATTAATAACTTGCTCTGCCCAGTCTCATTCTCTCCACGTCTCTTCCCTCCAGCGCCTACCCCTGCAGCTCCTCAACCCCAGAGGCCTTCCTTCCCCTGCTCCCAGCACATATTCCCACAAAGCGCTTGCTGTCTTCCATCCCAGGCTGGGAATTCGCTGGAAAACCTGAAAGTCCTAAGGGGAGTCAGTACTGGTGCTTCAGCCACAGCAAATGAAGTGAGTGCTGGGAGACTGGCAGGGAGCCTGCCTCTGCCTCCTTAAGCTGATGTATTGTAGAAGTTGTGCCAGGGACTGGTGGGGACAGTCCGTTTTATGAGGAGTCAAGGCTGCGACATGGAGCCCTTCCAAGGCGTCTTTCACACGTCCTTGCTGCTCCTCTAATATACCGGATTAACCCTGAGTAAAGCACAGGCTGCTGGAAAAAGCCTATACATTTTATCTCGCACTGTGGCCCTAAAATGCTGGCCTTGCTTTTGGCAACTGCAAAGCTAAACAAATGAGCAACCCCTGGCCTGCCTGTCCTCCACACAGTGAGGGACACCCCTCTCAAGAAGCAGGTTTATGAAATGTGTGTCCCCAGGGGCGGTCCCATATGGGTGTACTTGAACGTGGCTCTTGTGCTCTAAAACCAACTTGAATTTTTTTCCTAAGGTAGAATTGATTTTCTCTCCCATCCTCCTTCCCCCCAACTCTCCCTCACTCCTAGGGGCCCGGCTCCAGGGGCATGCAAACTGAGAAGCTGCATAGGATCCTGGGCTCAGCAGGGCTCCACACTCAGTTTGATGCTTTGTTGCTGCCTTCTTGAAATCCTTGGTACTTTCTGAATAAGTCCCGCATTTTCATTTTGCACTGGGCCCTGCAAATTATGTAGCCAGTCCCGCTCCCGGTTTTACAGATCCTGCCCTAGAGGAAGACATGCTGGGGAGGACAACCTCTGCGTGGGCTTTGTTTTCTGAGATGAGGGAGATGAGTTTTTCTGTCTGGAGGCTGGCCAGGTTCTTCACAACTTCACTTGATGCCTTTCATATTTGTGGACTTCCAGCTCCCAAGCCCAAGCCCTGCTTGGCACTGTTTTCAAAACATTGTAGAAATGAAGAGTTACTGAATGATTCGTAAATTCCAGACCCTGTTCTGAGAGCTTTATGTGCATTTTATCAGGTAATCCTCACAACAGCATTGCAAAGCAGGCACCATCATTACCCCATTTGAAAGATGAGGAAATGGACTTTCAGAGAGTTCAAGTAATTTGTCTCAAATCAAACTCAGATGCAGTTAACTCCAAAGCTTGTAGTTTTAACCACTAGACCATACAGCTTGATTATAAAAGGAAAATATGTTCTTCATTTCATTGGCAGTAAGATTCTTGATGGATGTGTTGATTGATTGTGAGTTTGGAGACGAAGACTGGCTGGAGGTAAAAAAGTAATAGAAAAACATTCCTTATTTTCCCCCACTGAGTATATAGGAGAATATAAACCAATATTGCCAGGCTGCTATAAAGAAACAATCTCCTGTAATTTTTTCCTTTTCAGATTGGTCTAGGTATTATTTTTAAGGTTGTTGGCTTGGGTAGCTGTAAGCACTTTTGGCTCTAGGACTGTGGGATACATTATCCAAAAATGTTTCAGGCTTCATAGTTTCATATCTCCTCAAATGCATTCAGCAGACCAAAGATATGCCCACAGACCAGCATCAGAGTTGTTTTTTTTTTTTAAATAACCATCATCATCTAATAGTCAAAGCAAATGTTTGTTAATTACTGTGAGCCATTCGCTTTACACATATAAATGTATTTAATCCAATCTTATAATGTAAGCATTATTATTATTATAATTTTACAGATGAGGAAATTGAAGCCAGAGAGACTAAATAATTTGGTAAGATGATTTAGCCGGTAATCTTTAGAGCCAAGATTTGAATCAAGGCAGGCTAAGGCAAAAAGCCATGCTCTTGGCCGGGCGCGGTGGCTCAAGCCTGTAATGCCAGCACTTTGGGAGGCCGAGATGGGCGGATCACGAGGTCAGGAGATCGAGACCATCCTGGCTAACACTGTGAAACCCCGTCTCTACTAAAAAATACAAAAAACTAGCCGGGCGAGGTGGCGGGCGCCTGTAGTCCCAGCTACTCGGGAGGCTGAGGCAGGAGAATGGCGTGAACCCGGGAGGCGGAGCTTGCAGTGAGCTGAGATGCGGCCACTGCACTCCGGCTTGGGCGACAGAGTGAGACTCCGTCTCAAAAAAAAAAAAAAAAAAAAAAGCCATGCTCTTAACTCCTACATGACATGAAAGCTGGTGTCTTCTGTAAAAGGCACTGTTCTGCTGACAGAAATCTAGAGCGATTAACAATCAGGAGTGGAAGGACCAGTGGTGTCTCCTGACCCTGGAACCACAGTGCCCTTTCTTACTTGACATCCCCTTATCTACATACCACTGACTAAATGTGTGTTGACTAGGGATGAGACCCCCAGGGACACAACACAGACGGCACTAGGGGCTAAATGATTCTTGATTGATCCTGATTAGATTAAAGATGGCCATAATTCAAACGTCTCTGCTGCTCCTGAATTTTCTGACCGTGCCTGCAGGGAGTGATAACTAGGGAATATAAGGGAACCTCTTTTTTGACAGCTATTTCTTATAAAACTACTCACCAAAGTATAGAATCCATAAAGGAAGGGGGAAGACATTTCATGAGCCTTGATTTATCTCATTTAATTTATCACAACACCCCTGAGAGGAAGGTACCACTAACTCCATTCTATAGATGCAGAAGCTGAGGTTTGGAGAAAATTTAGAAACTTTGTCAAAGTCTCTCTGCAACTAAGTAATGGAGCTAGGAATTCAAATCCTGGGCTGCTAAAATAAAACTCAGCATCTAAAGTACGAGACGTGCAACCTCTTCAAATGCTGTGTTGTGAAGCCCAGCACCGGCCTGCTGGCTTACGTGGAACTGTTCACTGTCTTATCACTCAGCATGAACTGTGTTTCCAAGGCCAGTGTTGCCCTCAGCCCTCCAGGCCATGGCTTTTTAATCAATGCTAACTGTTCTTTGAGGTTTTCTCCTCGTCTCTGAGGAGGTTCTTCATAAACCTTTTTCCTTAGGACTGTATCACACTAATTCAGAATCATTTTAACGGGACAATTTTATGTTTATAGAATATAGTAATAGCAACTTACCTTCTACTAAACCTACTAATCTTCTTTTTTCTTCCTTTGCTTTCCCTCTAATTCTGTGAGTCTGGGAACTGAGTTATACTTTAGAAAAGGCACCATGCCAGACTCATTAACTTTGCAGCTGTAGAAGCTGATCTGCACTGAAAGAAAGGATAAAAGAGAGCTTCCTTCCTTCCCTCTGTCCACTCACCGCCTTCAGACAGATGTAGCCATCTACATGTGGGTACGCACATACACACACACTCTTACACACATGCAAGAAAATCATAGGTTAAACGTTTAATGTTCTTGCAACCTTCATTTTATTTCCATCAAGTTCTGAAATAAGAAAACTTTCATTTTGGCACAAAAATCATCCTCCATTATGTGAAATATACAGATTTACAAGTAGACTGATTTTTTCCGTTGGATTCAGGAGGATACTACACAGGCAAGCCCACAAAGTATACACACTTGCACACAAATCAATAGACACACATGCACACATCTGGGCATGCTTACCCATGCATGCACACAGGCCCACATACACAAATATGAACATACAAACTTGCTCACTCCCTGGGGCTCATTGACTGAGTGGAAAAATTCTGGGAATGCAGATGGTTCAGGTAGACAGTTTTCTGTTGTAGGAAACTGCTTTGCCCTCTTCCGTCAGATATGCCCCTCTTTGCTGGAAGCCAGTCCCGGGGACTCACCTGGTGCTTTTTATTAAAACAAAGACTGTAGTCACTTTCCATTAATGAGAGCGATGTGACTCCACATTGTAAACAGAATTCTTATTTGTTGAGCAACATTTTTCTATCCATTGGCAACCTTTTTCAGATATGTTTCTAGTTTTAATCTAGATATATAATTATGAAAATGAAGAATAATTATTACTTAGAAGTGACAATTTCCTTTATAAAGGATTCACCATGCTTTGAAAGAAGTCTCTTAACACATTCAAAACACGACTTCACTGATAAGAAGTCTGCTGGGCTTCTCAGGATCAAGTCAAGGATGAAAAATAGATGTGGTCTGTGGATCTCCAAAGGTGGGGAGCCCTGGAGGCCTTCCCTAAGAGTCCAGTCTTGAGGCTACCTCCACACCCGGCATCCAAATCTCTTTTACGTTCTATGCTGCCAGCTCGCCCCAGGATCATGAAGCAGTGCTAAATATAGCCCAGCTTCTTTTCCTCTTTGCTGGGGAAATGATCACATTTTAGTCCAGATGAAAGCGAGGCAAATGACTACTTTTCCTGGAAAGCATATGTTTATAATTTCCAATTTTGCAAGAATCAGGCAGCGTAAGTAAATTCAGTTTATTAAAACATGAATTTAGCACATTTGTAGCAGAGTGGTAATATTTATTCCTACTGGACTTGAAATTATCTTGGATGGTAAAAAGAAATCTTTAATTATGCATTGACAAAGGACAACAGAACACAATGCATTGTTTTTTTAAATCTTTCTCAAGAGCAGGAAAATCATAGGTTAAACGTTTAATGTTCTTGCAACCTTCATTTTATTTCCATCAAGTTCTGAAATAAGAAAACTTTTATTTTGGCACAAAAATCATCCTCCATTATGTGAAATATACAGATTTACAAGTAGACTGATTTTTTCCGTTGGATTCAGGAGGATACTAGAAATTCACAAAAACAGGCTTCCTCAACTTTCCATAGCATTGGACATTAACTCTGGAAAAACCCAGAGAAGAATGATTGTACATGTGTGAAGTGATGTTGAGTTTGCCCAAGACATACATATTGCATCTCATTTTGAACCTCACACAACTCTGATATATAGGCCTAATTACTATCTTTTCTGACCCCACCACAATGATAGAGTTGGAAAGATTATTTAACAGTAAGAAAACTAGGGTCTAGAGAAATTAAATAACTTGGCCAAGGTTCCGTAACAAAGAAAGGGAGGAACTAAGACTAGCATCCAGACCTGCAGACTCTCAGCTCAGTCCATTTTGACCATACTTACCATCTGAATCAATTTTCCCTTGGGGTCTGGTGATTAATAGCAACATGGCCTCCTGTGTAAATAAAGAGATTGCTTAACATGGGACTTCCATGGTGTCCCATGGTGGAGAGTCAATAAGGCCTTCTGAAGATTTCTGGAGTGCACTCCTGCCTCACTCAGTCTCAAATAGCATCTGCTCTGAGTATAAAAGAATTGCCTCTAGCTTCTATCTCCCATGCAATTCCAAATGATGGACAGGGACTGCCAGGCATTCCAGGCTGAAGAGGAATGTTCAGTGGATTATTCTGGGAGCCATGAGCAAAGGTGCCATGAGAATGGGCCAGGGTACAAGGACAGAAAATGGAAGTGTGACTTGAGTGTCAATTCTATGGCTTTGCTGTAGATGGCTAGTATGTGACCTGAAGGTATACATTTGCTTACATACCGGCTTTCCTGTCCTAAATATGTTTTCTGAACATCCTTTTTATCTCAGGTAATTAGGACCCCCTTCAGAATGCAAATCCTTTTTATTTTCCTTTTGGGGGGTAGGTTCAAGGGGAAAGGTAGCACACCGTATAAATTATACTCATTAAGACCTGAACTCCAATGCCTTTATCAGGTTCTTTAACAGACCTGGCAAAGGTTTTGAACTGGAAGCTGTTCCAGCTGATGGGAGCCTCCCCACGTAAGTCTTATATTGGGCAAACTCTGAGGTTAGCAATTTCTTCAACTTGCCTGCTCTCGACAGAGTATGAGCCGCCCTGTTCACTCTAAGCCCCTCTGCTCCCCCACAAGACAAGTACCACTTGCCAGCCTATCTGCGCGGATATCAGAGAGCACACCTTTGTGGTCTCAGAGGTCTAGGACATGGCATGGATATTTTCTGTGGAGAGCTGAGAGAGAGGGAGGCAAGAGTCTCAGATCCAGAGAGAATGGGGCTTCTTCTTATTGAGGTAACCAGGCAAGAGAGGGAAATTAAAGGGGGGGGGTTGCCAAATGAGAGGGGTTACTGAGATATGATCAAAATAAATTTGACATTTTTGCTTCTAATTGAATAGCACAGTGAGCTTCTTGAGTTCCCACAACTGCCACTTTGCAGACTGACTGAGCCTTCAGCATTACCAGAAAGAGGAGGACATCACCCTTTCTCTACTCCCACTCCCATGTCCTGCACAAAGGCAGGCAGAGCTCGAAGCAGACATTTTTTCCCTCATTCTGACACAGGGCAGAATGGTGGGTTTCTGTCCTAATTCCAAGGGCAGGGGATGTGTGACCTGGTGAATAGCTTTCTACTCTTTAGAATTGCTCTCTCCTGCCGGGCGCGGTGGCTCAAGCCTGTAATCCCAGCACTTTGGGAGGCCGAGACGGGCGGATCACGAGGTCAGGAGATCGAGACCATCCTGGCCAAAACGGTGAAACCCCGTCTCTACTAAAAAATACAAAAACCTAGCCGGGCGAGGTGGCGGCGCCTGTAGTCCCAGCTACTCGGGAGGCTGAGGCAGGAGAATGGCCTAAACCCGTGAGGCGGAGCTTGCAGTGAGCTGAGATCCGGCCACTGCACTCCAGCCTGGGCGACAGAGCAAGACTCCGTCTCAAAAAAAAAAAAAAAAAAGAATTGCTCTCTCCTTTGTTTACTTTCTCTGTCCTCACCTGTTCATGACAAATCGTTTCTGTGTAGAGCTCCTGTCCCTATGCCACCGTGTTCTGTGTGGAGAGATTCTCATTGCTTTTGATCTTTTTTTGATTAACTAACCCCTTTGTATGTTCAGATTTGTTGTTTATATACAATCTTTTAAAACTGATGAAATGGCAAAGGTAGAGCAACGCATTCTCTGATTTTTATCTCCTGCACGTTAAAGATGAATTCTAAGTGTATCCTTAGAAGCGAGTTGCTTCCTCCTAGATTTCATTTTCATGAGGCTAAGAAAGCAATTGAACAGGGAGTGAGGATTTTAGGAGCTACAACTGTGGCCATGTATTACATATATGGAACTCCCTGGCTGTATTTAGATTGAGTACATCAAACAAACAGAAATATCTTTTTCCATACCTAAGTCTTTTCTTCACTTTAAAATCTAAAATTACAATGAGGGACAAGATTGCTATTATTGTATTATTAATTTATGTTTATTTATTTATATCCTTCTTTGTTCCAGAAAAGATTTAAGGCAGCATAATATATAAATTTCTGATCTATCTGCAGGAGCAGTTTCATTGGATTTTTAAAAAATAAAATCCACTTGTTAATGATTGATATGTTAATGATTTGATTAATCCATTGGGTTTGATTCATTTACAACATCATTTACATTTCATCAACACACGTTTTCAAGGAGACACTTGATGTCCTTCTCAAAATACTCCATTTTTCACCACCAAGAACTTTTATTTTCCATAAGCAAACAAAATGTAAACCTTGAAAGTCTGATTGATGGGAAACAAAACTCTAAGCCTGGAGAGGTTAGGTAATCTCACCAAGGTTTCCCAAACCCAGGAGAAGCCCACTTTTTCTATAAGGTCTATTTCTCTGTTAGACACATGAATCTACAAAATTTCTATAATAAATCAAGGTCATCTACCCCAACTGGCTGATGAAAGGCCCAGAAAGACTCAGGCCCAGGCACTGGGTTACTCTGCACCAGGTTAATATCTTTCTACTGAACCTCAAAGTCAAGATGCAACCTGCGGGCCGGGCGCGGTGGCTCAAGCCTGTAATCCCAGCACTTTGGGAGGCCGAGACAGGCGGATCACCATGTCAGGAGATCAAGACCATCCTGGCTAACATGGTGAAACCCTGTCTCTACTAAAAAAAAATACAAAAAACTAGCCAGGCGAGGTGGCGGGCGCCTGTAGTCCCAGCTACTCGGAGGCTGAGGCAGGAGAATGGCGTGAACCTGGGAGGCGGAGCTTGCAGTGAGCTGAGATCCGGCCACTGCACTCCAGCCTGGGCGACAGAGCGAGACTCCGTCTCAAAAAAAAAAAAAAAAAAAGATGCCACCTGTTAGGCATTATTGGTAGGGATAACTAAGGTTAAGTTTATGTGACATAGAGTGGTTAGGCCAGACCAGCGTTTACCATGGTACGTGATTTGAGATGCTTTCAGTAGGATACAGAGAGAGCATCCAAAAACATTGACTGCATAGTGAAAACATTGTCTTTTGCTTTTGATTCTCTTTCAGTGCTGCCTGTCACATTAAGGAGCAACTCTCTGCTTGGTGTTAGTAGACATTTAACAGTCCTCTCACTCTTGCAAAGTTCAATTTTCAACAAAGAGCTGGCATCAGGATAAGAACCTTCAGCAAGCAAGAGTGTAGTTGTGATCTAATGATAATCTTTCATTTCATTTCGTATTTGGATTTATATTTGCCTTCTCTTTTTATTAAGTGGTGCTGGTTGTCCACTGGAAGGAGTCATATGAAATTATCTTTTAAAATAAATATATTCAAATATTTTTAAATCAGTTTAAAGAAAAAGTTAAATAAACAATTACATAGGCGATATGCAAATGCTGAAATTTGAGGTAACAAGAAGAAAGAGGAAAGAGGGCTTCAGTGAAAGCCCAGCAGCTGATGTCCCAGACAGAAGCTGGCATTAACCCCAGAAGAGCTGAGTCTGAAACCAGTGCTACACTGACAAGCTGTGGAAGGTGATGAATGTCTTGGACAACTCTGGTTATTGGCTTCCCCATCTATAAGTTGGATATGATTAAAATATTGACTTCTTCACAGATTTATGCTTAACTTCTTCACAGATTTATGCTTAAGAATCAAACGAGCTATTTTAAGGGAAAGCCTTTTACCAAGTATAAAGTATGACACTCATGGAAGAGATTATAACTCAGTGAGGGATAGAGGAAGGATAAGAGAGCAGAAGCTAAAGAAGTCATTTAGGTTGGAGGAAATTGGGAGGCCCAAGCAGGCAGCTCACTTGAGGTCAGGAGTTCGACAGCAGCCTGGCCAACATGGTGAAACCCCATCTCTACTAAAAATACAAAAAGTTTGCTGGGCATGGTGGTGCATGCCTGTAATCCCAGCTACTCAGGAGGTTGAGGCAGGAGAATCTCTTGAACATGGGGGTGGAGTTTGCAGTGAGCCAACATCACGCCACTGCACTCCAGCCTGGGCAACAGAGCAAAACTCTGTCTCAAAAAATAAAATAAAATAAAATAAAGTTAAATAAAATAAAATAAAGTAAAATAAAATAAAATTCTGCAGTCACTGAAGCTAGACAGGTCCGGTTCTTGGAAAGGTAGGGAGTGGACCAGGTTGTGATTTGTTTTGTACAAGGGTAGGGGTCACACACACACACACACACTTCAAAATTCTGCTTTGACTGAAAGCTCCACTGGAAGAGAGGTGAAAGCTCCATAAACCCTGAGTGTGGGAAAAACTATCCTGAGGGTAAAGCTTCCACCAAATGGGCTCTGGGTGTCCCCTTCCCACTTGCTTGTATCTGTCTCCTTATGACTGGATCCTGATAGCTCCTGATACTTGCATGTGCAGCTGACTAGCTGGGGTTCATTATTCATCCTGGCTGTTGAACAGGATGCTTGAGATGTCCTGTATGGAAGGGAGGGCAGAGGAAACCCCACGAGGCCATAGCACTGTCAGCCACCCTTGGCACTTAACACCCAGCACCCAGTACAATGCCTGACAGAGTGGATGCCATTTGGGTAAACATTTGTTAAGTGAGTGAAAAGAATAAAGGTAGAGATGAAGGGAGAGAGCACAGGGAAAGGAAAAGGGGGAAAACAAGCTCAGTGTTCTGGGCCACACTCCCAGAGAGAGCTGGCTGCTGAGGCCAGCCCCCAGAACTGTATCCCGTGCCTCCTCCTCTGCCTAGACGCGCAAGTGAGGCAGCAGCACGGTGTCCCTAAGCATGGCCCTCCTAAGCATGGGACTTAAATTTCCCCTTGACCACTCCTGAGCTGTGTGACACTGAGCACATTACTAACTTCTCCAAATGTCAGTTTTCCCTTCTGTACCATGGGAATGATCACACTAGGTTTGCTGAGTTACTGCTAGAATTAAATAAGATAATATGTATGCAACTGGTGAATGGCCCAGAAGCAGTTTTAATTATTACTGTTGTCATTATATGTTTCACAAAATTATTGTTTATTTTTGTAAATTATTATTTAATTATTACTGTTGTCATTATATGTTTCACAGAAATTATTTTGATTCTGTTAAAATGTGACATAATATGGATTTTCATTCCATAAACAGATTCTTATACTTTGCTTCCTAATTAGACTGTATCTTGTCATGCCTGTAATTCCTGTGTAATTAAATTGAAATTAAATGTCAATTTACTTTGAATTACAGAGTAATTCTATGTATACATGCCACGCAATCTGCATTTTGTTAGAAGATGACAACCAAAAATATCCTCACAGTCCCTCTGTAATTACACAGTGATCTGATTAAGATCAGCTTGACAAACTACCTGCCAAGACCTGAGGAAGAAAAAAACATGAGCTGGTGGCAGGGTCGGCGGAGGTTAGGCACAGGATGGGAGGGGAGAGCCTGAACTCACCAAGGACCTTGCCCCTCCCCAGGAACCAGTGACATCCCACCACAGTCCCTTTTGCAGGCAGATGAGGAAGAGGGATCCTTTAAAAGAAAAAACATTACTTAATTACAGAATATGTTAACCGATGTTGTTTCACCTTCACTGTCTACCCAGCTGTTTCTATTAGGCTGGTATCTGAGGCCTTAAGTCCTCATGCCTCAAAGACAATGATACCTGTAGAGAGAATATCTCAAACCTCATGCAGAAATTTTATAGTTTTTTGTTATCACAAAATGGCTTCCATCCTCTGATTTTTAAAAATAAAAATGGAAACATATTTGATATCTTATTCCTTTTCACCAACGAGCAGGCTAATATTTATATTATTTCTGATTGTATGTGGCAATGGGAAAAGATGATGTAAGTGGAACGGGGGAGACAGGAGACCCAGGGCTTCAAAGAACCAGGTCAGGAGGCTGAGCAGTGACCCGGAGGTCCCAGGCTTCGTTCTGTTAAGATGCTCACAGCAAACGGGGCAGCATGAAGGGGAAGTGCCTCCGCCCATGCTTTCTCCTTCATTTTCCTCCTCTAAATCCACCGCAGCACCCACCGGTCACTGCTCCTCAGGCTCCTTTGCGTGGCTTTGCGTCTTGGTGCCCTCCTCGCCCAGGAGAGGCTTATTTCTGACTGTTGAACAAGCTCTACCCTAGCACTCCTTTGGGACAAAGAATCTGGTTATTTTTCATTAACTCAAGTGAAAGTTTCCCTTTTCTGCCTCTCACCGGGCCCCAGACGTTGACCGGGCCTGCAGGGCTCCCAGTGCCCACTTCCGAGGAGGAGTGAAAGGTCCTCCAAGCTCATAGCCCAGAAGTGCATTAGAGAAAGGAAGCCAGAGGACTGAAAGTCACATCCTACCTCCTAGGCGGCACTACAAAGCACACAAAATCCAGAGTCCTGAGTTTCAGAACAGGCTCTACTTCTTACTAGCTGTGATTACTGCAAGCAAGTCATTTAACCTCTGTGAGCCTCAGTTCTCCCAAATATAAGTGGAGATTAGTATAAGTTGTCCTCCTGACCTTTGTACGGGGTCGTTGAGAGAAGAAATCAGCTAAAGTAGATGAAAATGTTTGAAAAGAACAACAACAAAAAAATACAGGTGTACCGCTATAATCATCATCAGAGATATGATGGTCAGAGTTCTCTCTCTTGCAGATTATTGAAAACCTAGGCTAGTCTAAGGAGATGGAGGAGAAAAGAGTTTGGGGTTTGGGAGACTCTTAAAGCCAAAGTGTCCAGGGTTGATGCAGCTTTAGGCTTGGCAGGTTCAGGGATCTCACAGTGTCCTTGTACTCAGTTTCTCTGCAGCTCTGGGTTCTGCTTTGGGCTGACTGTGTGTGCTCTTCACTCTCGGGCTCTGTGTGGTACTGTGTGATTGCTTAAGGCTCCTGTCCTCTCCAATTCAAGTCCACTGGGAAAGTGTGTGTTCCAGAACCTCTCACTCCAATCCCAGGATTTGTTCTGCTTTGATCCATTGGTTCACATGTGTACCCAGAAACCAATCACTGTGGCCAAGGAGATTTGGAGTTCTCACTGGTGTTGGTTACAGCTTCCAGTCCTGGATCCAGAGGCACTGCTATCCACATCATGAGAGTTGCATGGACTGAGCAATAAAGGAGTGGCTTCCCAGGGGACTGAGAAGAAGAGAGAACAGAGGCTGGGCAGGGTGGTCACAAACATCCGCTTCAGAAGTCAAGGAACTTATAGCTAGAACCATCTTGGAATAAGAAGCAAGCAGAGGAGGCACAACCAGAGAGACTCCTGATTGAAAATAGCAGGTAACACGAGGAAATGGTCAAGAGTAAATGTGTGTCTACTTCATGCAGCTTTGGAACTCCAGAGTTGGACAGTTCTCACACAGAAAAGGGAGCAAAAGCAGCTACTGATTGAAATAAATTTTATCAAAATGATAAAATGACTTCTGATGTGCAGCTAAGGGTTACTTGAATTTTGCTTTCACATCCAGAGGCAGGACCATCTCTGAGTATATTTCCCCAATAAAGTGCTCCTTCCACACGCATCGTCACACTTGCATTTCAGGACCTTCTCTACCATCTAACCCTGAATAACATGCCTCACTCTCCACCATCATACGCCCTCCCTTTTCTTTAAATCAAAAAGCTAATGCACATCCCTACACCGGCTGCTGTGGAGGCAGCATTTAGCCAGCTGTACGCTCACTCCCTGGCAAAGGACATCCGCTATGTGAAATGGACTCTGATACATCTGCCTAAGAATTTTGAAGGTCATCATGCTTGTTGTATGTGTCTCTTGTGTTCTGAATATTTCAGGATTTTTGCATCATGGGCAACATGGAAAAGTCAAATTTCTCTTTTTTGATCTGCCAAGTTTCATGGAAGGGTATAAAAAGTCCAACATTTTCAATGAAAAGGAAATTGTTATAAGTTGAATATCTTTGGAAAATAACCTATTATTATTCAAAATATAAAGTCATCTATCATCTGTGGTTGTCTTTTCTGTCTAGCTGGTCATTTTGGAATTAAAGAGGACCCAAATGTATCTCTAGGACTTCGGCTCTGCACATAATGAGCTTGGCTGTCCCTTTAATGCTAATTTTAACTCGGCATGGTTCTCCTCATCCAGAAGGTCAATTCAGCTGTTCACAAAACAATAAAACTACATGTTTGTCCTTGCCTTTATGTTTTCCTTTTTGCTTGATTAATGATTATCTGGACATGGGAATTTAAAATGTGTAGGTTATATAAAGGGACACATTACAATGTAAATCTTAGTTCTATCCATGACCCCCAGGCCTTCTACCCTAAATATCTGTGTGTCTTTCCATATACATGGGTGTTCCATGCCTATACAAACACTACATGCACATGAAAGTTTTAGTATAAATGAAAACATAACATATATATAATGGGTACATAAATATTTTTCTGCAACTTTCATAGTTGCATAATATATATATATTTTGCAACTTGTTTTTGCTTATTTTGATGTACAGATTTGTCTTGGAAATATTTCATACCGCCACACGTGGAATTCTCTTTTACAGCTTCTACTGATGGACTGTGCTTTGCTATTATGAACTATGCTGTTAGATGAATTTCCAGCAGTAGAATTGCTAGATCAATTCTTTGATGTATTTCATTTTTTTTTAAATTATATTAATTTCTGAAGGTTGAGTATATTCACATGGCACAACAATAAAAGTTACAGGAGTATTTAGGAAAAAGTAAGCTTCCTAAATACCACTGTCTGAAAGCCATTTAGTTCCCATTCCTAGGATAACTTCTGTTACCAGCATCTTTTATATATGCCAAGAAATGCAATGTTCTGCACCTTCCATTTTCTCATTTAATCACACACCTTGGCTCTATAGCTATATATCAGCATGCAAATAGGCTTTCCTTCTTTTATACAGCTGAATAGCATTCTACAGAGGGATGTGTCATACTTTACCCAGTCCTTCTTTGATGGATATTTAGGTTATTTTCAGGTTTTTTGCTAGTTCAAACAATGCTGCAATAAACAATCTTCTATACACATTATTTGGCCAAAAAATATATATATATATCCAAATGAGAATACATTTCTAGAAATAAAACTATCGAGTCAGGGGATAGCTGCATTTTAAAATGTGGTAACTATTGCCAAATTGCCCTCCACAGAGGTTGCACCAATTTACATTTCTAAGATAAATTTACAAGAGTGACTGTTTCCCCATATTCTGTCCTTACCAGAACACACATAAGGTATTAAGAAACTTTTTGATTTTTCCCAAACTGAGAGATTAAATGGTAAACATCTGAGTATCTCTTTGTATGAATACTATCTTTTTAAATGTTTAAAAAACGTTTATACTTTCTTTTCTGTGATCTGACTATTCATATTGTCTACTTTTTCTAATGGTTTTTTATTCTCATTCTTATTGATTTGTAGGGAATTTTAATATATTAAGAAAAGTAGTTCCTTGGGTGGATTATAAATTACAATTTTCTATTTGTGTCTTGACTTTATTATTTGTTTTATCATGTAGAAATATTGATTTTTATTTAGTATAATATCTGTTTCTGCTGTTAAAAGCTTTATGTCATACTTAAAAATGCCTTCCTCACTTGGAGATTATTGTTTGAATTTTTTATGTCTTTTTCTGGTATTGTTTAAATTTGTATGGATTTTGCATTTTAATTTTTATAGAACTTGATAATTTGTCCAGCAAAGACATTATACAAACCTACACTTAAAGGGACTGTGTATATTTACTCTTTGAGGTGTCTGTGGCTTATCTTTTATGAATTGCTCTTTCTTCCTATATCTTACCATCCTTGCTAGCAAAGGCAATGCCTTCTATTTAATGTATCTTAAGTCATGTTACCAAGCACAGGGAGCACAAAGCTGTGTGCACATGAAGTACAATCAACAGACGTGTGGGGTTTTTTTTTGTTTGGTCTTGTTTTTGTTGTTGTTGTTGTTTTACTTAGAGTAATTCCCGACTAAGGAGGAATGGCCATGCCACATCTCTACATACCACAGCAAGTAGTGCTGCGAAGGTGGGTCAGTGAGCATCTGAGACCACATTCTATGAAGCACAAATTAGAAATCGTGGTCTAATTATTTTTTTACTTGTTCAGTTATTTACATATAAACATTTGCAAGCAAATAGTAAAAATATTTTAATTGAATATCACAAATCTCCTTTATTGAGGCAATATGAATGCATGAAATTGGGGCTACTCCAAAAAACCTAAAATGCTGTAAATTAAAAAGCCCAAGAAACTGAATTAATTTCTGAGATTAAATTGCTCAGAAAAGTGGAGAAAACAAAGAAAGAGACTACTACCTGATTGGAAGTGTGTTTAACACCTAAATAGAATGTCTACTTTTCCATAAGAGGAGACTTAGCATATAATGTATGGAATATTATTACGTATGGACCTGCTGGCCCAAAGAGACTCCCAGAAAACAAATCTATCTCCTGTGGCCTGCTCTCCAGGGCCTTATATGTAAGTTTAATTCACTCTGGCCTTAAAAAAAAAAGATAATTAAAATATAATTAAATATAGCATTCAACATATTCAAAAGCCTTCTAATAAATTCAATCCTCTTCCCCATTACATTGGCAAACAAGTAGACAAGAATTATATAAATTGGTAAAAGAAAAGGCTAGGTAAAAATCATATTTAAAACCTTCTGAAACTACTAAGTTTCCTCCCAAAAATAATTCCAACTTTAGTCTTCCCTTCCTAAGACTCAGTGATGAAATATTCATGATGGAAGGAAGTTTCATGGTTAAGGGATTAAGTGCCTTATGATATACTGTGGACATTTGTTGTCTTTGTCTGCTCAGCATGTTTCCTCTTGTGATATCAGTGCCTCAGTGTTCCTTAAGGGAACCACCTGTCTCAACAATTTCTTGTGTTTTTAGGATATGGTTGTCCCCATCCCTAGAGGAACTGGCATATTACTTAGGGCTTATAAATCACTATATTCCATTCTTTTCTTTCTTTCTTTTTTTTTTTTGAGATGGAGTTTTGCTCTTGTTGCCCAGGCTGGAGTGCGATGGCGCAATCTCAGCTCACCACAACCTCCGCCTCCCAGGCTGAAGCGATTCTCCTGCCTTGCCTCCCTAGTAGCTAGGATTACAGGCATGTGCCACCACGCCCGGCTAATTTTGTATTTATAGTAGAGACGGGGTTTCTCAATGTTGGTCAGGCTGATCTCAAACTCCCAACCTCAGGTGATCCACTCGCCTTGGCCTCCCAAAGTGCTGGGATTACAGGCATGAGCCACTGTGCCTGGCCCATATTCTGTCCCGTCCAGCGGAACAGTCAACATGAAACCTGGAAGGGGGAGTGGGAATGGGAGAGACAAGAAAACACGAGAAACGGAGACAAGACAGTAGCCTGATCAAGTCTTTTTTATTGAGGGCGATGGTACAGCTTATATAGGCTGGTAAGAAAGGGGAAGTGCAGCAAAGCAGGCGGGGTGGAGAATAATGAGAGACGTCACCAGGCGCATGCTCCGTTGACTTTAACTTTCCTGGGCGCGGGCAATTATTTACGGGAGCGCGGGAAAAGTTGGTGATGAAGAACCCGGAAGTACGCCATCTTGTCTCTGATGATACGGAGCTTAAGCAACAGAAGCCTCGGCAATTTCCGGGCCTCAGGGCTCCGGACAATATTCCATTTCTTAACTGTGTTGGTAGGTCAGAAACAAGTATGTGATCCAAATTACATTAAATAAGAGCCACTCCTGGGACTATTACTAGACTTATTGGAAAAAGAGGTACTCCTTCTGCTGGGATAGCTAAGCTAAATGGAGTTAAGGACCTGCTTGAGAATGAAGCCAACTGAAAGAAAAGTAAGGTTGAGTGCTATATAGAAGCTATTGAGTCCTAAAGACATGATGTGAACCCCTACATCTAGCTATGCCAGAAGACATGTGTTATGTAGCTTTGAAATGATTCCAAACATAATTTGCTACTGAGTGACATATGTTTTGCTGTGATAGGAGCTTGGAATAGAATCCCTCCTCCCCACAAGTGTGTTATAGCACTACTTATCAGACCACTTAAGTGATTTATTTGCCTCAACTACTAGACTCCAAAACACATATAAACCCATAATTTTGACAGACAGATTGAAAGCCGGGGCTGTGGCAGAGCTACTCTCTCAGCCTTTGAGATGTTCTCCAAAGCCCACCAATACTAGCACTGCACTAGCATCAAGGGACTTTGCCTGTCATCTCGGATCTCTGCTGTGTTGGTCAAACTGTCTCCTCCCTGAACTTCTCATGCAAAGCTGTGCCTTAAATTTTGATTGACTTCACATCCACAGAGGATTGCTTCCTTCCTAGTTTGGCAGCTAGACTTTAATAACTGGATTCCAAATGAAATAGGAATACATTCACTATGTGATTAATGCAACTCAGCTATTGAGTGTGTACCCAGTAAGATTTTTTTTGTTATTCTTCCCCTCCATCAGCATTTTGAATAAACAAAAGAATCTGTTTGTATGGAAATAAAACATGTGATTTGCGAAATTACACTTTGATGAGTTCCTTATTTTAACCATACAAAACAACAGAGCAATAGATTAGTCCCTAGATTGTTATAATAACCAAAAAAAAAAGAAAAGAAAATCACACACACACACCCTTTTTCTGCTAGTCTGAATTGAGTTTCAGTCAGTTACAAATGACAGAGTTCTGACTAACACAATGGACTTTTGGGCGAGGGAAACTTTGTTCATGAGTGAATATAGGAAAGGCTTTATAATGATGTTCCCACATCAATCAGTCAAGACAACATACTATGATATTTTTATGGAACCCAATTTAGCAATAATGAGTAAACTGCCGTGAATTTTCACTTATAATTTCCCACTGAAAAGTTTTTCTGGCTTTATCCCCCTGGAAATTTCTTTTTTTTTTTTTTCTTTTGAGATGGAGTCTCGCTCTGACGCCCGAACTGGAGTGCAGTGGCCGGATCTCAGCTCACTGCAAGCTCTGCCTCTCGGGTTCATGCCATTCTCCTGCCTCAGCCTCCCAAGTAGCTGGGACTATAGGCGCCCGCCACCTCGCCCGGCTAGTTTTTTTTTTTTTTTTTTTTTAGTAGAGACGGGGTTTCACCGGGTTAGCCAGGATGGTCTCGATCTCCTGACCTTGTGATCCGCCTGTCTCGGCCTCCCAAAGTGCTGGGATTACAGGCTTGAGCCACCGCGCCCGGCCTATCCCCCTGGAAACTTCTATAAGATGTATGTCCATTCATTTTACTTTAATACAGATAAATGTGCATACTAAGGCATTCTCTGGTTCATTGAAGTTCACAGTTAAGGAAGATGTATAAGAGCATACGTAAATATCCACATATGACAGAATTCCATGTTAAGTGGCCTCATCTTCACATAGGCTGCAATGAAGGATCTTATGCTCTCCTGTAGCTCGGATAATTTAGAAAGACAACTTTAAAAAATATTTTGTGACAATTGGAATCAATTCCCAGGAAAGTTCTCTGAGAAACTTCTCTGAGAAATGGTGAATATGGGATGGGAATCCTTACTCATTAAAACTGGCTGTTTTAAGTGAAGAAAACATTCTAAACTGATGGTTCTCAAACATAATTTATGTATCAGAATCACCTGGAGAGATGATATATACACATACAGTTTTCTAGGTTCTATCTTATAGCTTCTGATTTAAAATCTGCCTTCTAGTCCCAGGGTTTAAAACAATGCCAAATTTAAAACAAGAACAAACATCAAGGGTCTGATTTTTTAAAAAAACTATAACTATGCTCTTTATTTGTGCCATTATCTCACTAAATCTGCACAGTAACCCTGTGGATTAGGTACTATTGGGATATGGAGTAGTTATAATTTTTATGTTTGTGTTTATAAATTAGGAATACATGGTTTAAAAATTTGAGCACTTTTCTCAAAGTCATATGACAAGGAAAATCTATGACTCTAAACTCAAGATGCTTAAACTTTACCCTCTTCCCAAATACAGATATGACAGCCAGTGTCATGGTTAATGCACAAAGCCAATAACTGAACTTTGCTAATAACATCATTAGAGAATCAGATAGAATAACACTGCTCACAAACGTAAAATAAGCAATGGAAACAGTATTCCTAAAAATAAAAGCATGTGTTATAGAAAGCTGGAAGAAATATTCATTCAACCCTGAAAAGCAAATTCTAAGAAAAGGAAGGAAGGAAGGAAGGAAAGAAGGAAGGAAGGAGGGAAGGAAGGAAGGAAGGAAGGAAGGAAGGAAGGAAGGAAGGAAGGA